>NC_071259.1:5399363-5684363 GCF_023375685.1 Ictalurus furcatus
TCATATTGTGCAATATTGCAGAATTTAGTCTGGAGAATGAAGTTAGCAAAAATAATCTGCCAATAACATCTAGATATCTATAAATATGACATACATTAGAAGTCTCTAGAAGTTAGGTACATGAAACATGGCTTAATTTTTGAAACAAGTGATTTGCTCAATTCAAATACTAACTATTTTATACTTAACATAAATTGTTAAAGTTGCCCATTGATACCCGACGTAACTGGTGTCCATACTATGAATCCTCTACTGTCTAAAACGTGGGTTATTTGGATCATCTCACTGGTGGAAGCCATAATTTCAGGTTTCTAGCTGTACTGATGTACCTTCATTTATTGGAGTAAGAATTATACTAGGATGCACAAACATGTGATTTGAAACATAGCTTCTGACCGATTTGGATAAGAACAAGAAACAAGATGGTGTTCAGCCAGGAAAAGTAAATAAAGCATTATACATTGATGCACTCTCAGAAACAAGGGTGTTAAACTTTTGTTTACTGTATCTTTTGCACCTTTTATATGCATCTTTCTTTAGTGAAAAAGATTTCAAGTACACAATTGGACCATAATTCTTTTTTTGAGTAAAGCTTTAAAGGCACCTTTCTAAGTAAAAGATACATATTAAAGATACAGAACATACTCTTAATGGTACTATGGCAGAGGCAAGGAATGGTACTGTTTAGTACCCTTTTTTCCCTTGAGAGTTTATTCTGTAAGAACTTCCAAAGTTTTCTCGATGTGCCTTCATTTATTAGAATAAGAATTGCACTTGGATACTTCTGTCTGTTTTGGATAGCATGGGAAACAATAGCGTGTTCCTCCAGGCAAAGTAACTAAAGAACTATCTCTGGTGCAGGGTACTAAACTGTACTTTCCTTGTCGCTGGGGTGGTACCCCATATCTTCTGTATCTTTAATATGTATCTTTCTTCTGGAAATGTGGATATAGTGATCCGAACAAAAGGTGTGCTTGATGCCAGTAGTGAGGAATGGTACAGTTTAGAGTGGAATTTTGATAAGAACTCGCAAAGGTTTCTAGGTGTGCCTTAATTATTTTAACCATCACCTCAAAATATGGATACAGTGAACCTTTCTAGGTAAAATATAAATGCTAAAGAGACAAAACATGAACACAGGGGTCCTATGACAGTGACAAAGAAATGGTATAGTTTAGTACCTTTTTTTCTTAGAGTGTAATTTCAACAAGCAGTCCCAAAGGTTTCTAGATGTATCATCATTTTTTTAAACCATCACCTCATAATGTGGATATAGGAAAGATTTAAAATGATTTAAGCCACATAACTGGAACATAATTCTAGAGCACCAATTTAGAGCAAAGCTTTAAATGTATCTGTTATTTTCTTACTTTTTAGAGTAACAATTGTTCTTGGGTGCATAAATACGTCTGCCTGTTTTGGATCGCACAGGAAATAATAGCGTGTTGTTCCAGTCAAAGTCATTTTTAATGCACTGTTAGAAAAAAGGGTTTTAAACTGTACTTTCCTTGTCACCGGGGTGGAACCCCCGTATCTTGCGTGGATCCATAAATTTTCCAGACCGCTTATCCTACACAGGGTCGTTGGGGAGCCTAGAGCCACCCCATATCTTATGTATCTTTAATATGTATCTTTATTCTAGAAATAGGGATATAGTGATGCTTTATAAGTAAAAGAAATACATATGAAAGGTACAAAAGGTGTGTGTTTGATGATACCACAGCAGTAGCAAGGAATAGTACAGTTTAGAGTGCAATTTTCAGAAGAACTCCCAAAGGTTTCTACATGTACCTTTGTTTATTTATTTTTTAACCTTCACC
This sequence comes from Ictalurus furcatus, assembly GCF_023375685.1. Taxonomy (NCBI): domain Eukaryota; kingdom Metazoa; phylum Chordata; class Actinopteri; order Siluriformes; family Ictaluridae; genus Ictalurus; species Ictalurus furcatus. Next base: position 5,401,184 of record NC_071259.1, read on the forward strand.
TCAAAATGCGGATAGAGTGAAACTTTCAAGTGATTTAAGCCACATAACTGAACCATAATTACCTTTTAGAGCAAAGCTTTTATGAAAGTGTATTGAATAAGAACTCAGAAAAGGTTGACCTTTCAAGTTTTAGAGTAACACATGGACTAGGATGCAAAAAATAGTGATGGGATTTGAGACGTGTGTTTTGCAAGGAAATGAATGCATGTTATTGTTGATGCAGGCAAAGTAACTAAAGATCCATCATGTCTTGAAGAGGAATACATATTTTGGAAATATATATATATACATACTCTACCAGTCAAAAGTTTGGAGACACTCGACTGACATGTTTCTCATGATCTTAAAAACCTTTTGATCTGAAGGTCTATGATTAAATGTTTGAAATCGGTGTTGTAGACAAAAATATAATCGCGCCAACGTATTCATTTCTTTCATTAGAAAACTAACATTTTATTTACAAAAAAAAAAAAAAAACACACAAAAAAACATTTAATGGATGACTTTAAATGGATGAAAAGCAGCCAGTAAGTGTCCAGCATAGGTGGGAACTCCTTTAATACTGTTTTAAAAGCATCTCAGGAGGATTCCTCAAGAAATTGGTTGAGAAAATGCCAAGAATACATTTCTGGAAATTCTAGGCAAAAAGTGTGTCTACTTTCTAGATGCTAAAATGCTAAATTATTTGATTTATTTTGGATTTTTAATTTTTTTTTTTATAGGAACATAATTCCTATAGTTCCATTTGTGTTATTCCAGAGTTTTGATGACTTTATTATTATTCTAAAATGTGGATAAAAACAAAAACAAAAACAATACATAAAGAATGAGTCTGTCTAAACTTTTGACTGGTAGTGTAGACTATATAAACTTTTAAAACTTAGGACTTTCAGTCTCTTAAAGCATTAACACGAGCCTCAGGGTTAGCTAGACAGGTACTGAAGGTGTTTAGTTGTTATTCAGCGTCCAAACGGAATATATTGACAGAAGGTATGTGTTGATCTCGTTAGGGCACTTGTTCACCGATGACCCTTTCAGCTGCTGAAGGACTAAAACACTTCCAGGGCCATAATGAGAGAGATCTGCTGGAATTAATTGACACCACTTTGAATATTCATCACATAATCTAAGCGGTGCGCTTTTAATTATAGCCCATCGTCGGACTTCTCTCTCAGGAAGGTAAATCACGGAAGGCCTAATTAATGTAATGTATTCCCCGACCCGCGGGGACGCGCCGAGGCGCCGCGCCTCTGTGGTCCGAAGTGCGCCGGCTCTTTTGTTATGCTGTTTACCTGCGCCAGGGCTCAGAAGACTGTTCTTATTATTCCCCTGGTACAAATCGACAATATAGGATACTTGAATCGAAGAACAGACAGACAGGTCTTTAAATGCGCATCATTAATGCGCATTCGAACCAAGGGAAGCGGGGACGCGCATCTGGAGTATTTTGTTAGGGATTTTTCCTCAAATGATGTAAAACGAGCAAGTGAACTATTACTACTACTACCACCACTAAAAAAAAGAGAGAAAAGAATTTAATTTACTAGTCCAGTGTGATGTTTAATTCATTTAAGTTGGCCTCTGGAACTATAGTTTAACGACTGACAGACACTTTATAGGCACCTCCATTATTTCACTGACATAATTGAGGTTAAATGTTGGCTCTGATAAACTGTTCATTTTATTACACAGATTTATTTTATTTATTGCTTTTGAATTAAATTTCACTGGTCTTTTTTTTTGGGGGGGGGGTTGCCACTTTTTTTTTTTTTTTTTTTTTTTTTTACATCTGCTGTCAGATTTACTGGATTTTATTGCTATGACTCTGAACATACATAAAAAGCTTAATAATAGTCTATAATAAGATATAAGACAAATGTTTATCTGTGTACATTTTTTTTTATTATTAAAAACGTGAACAAAAAAAGGGTTCCAAAATCACTCTAATTGTATTAGACAGCCCATGTAGTTAGTGCATGATTAAGTCTGATTTTTAAAAGAAATTATAGGCTACGAGTTATTATTATTATAAGGCTATTATTATTATTATTATTATTATTATTATTATTATTATTATTATGGTTGGATTTTTAGAATATACTATGACGCTTATCTTATCTTATAGCCTATATCAAACAATGTTAGTATATGATTTGTGCAACAAAAAAAAACAACAACAACAAAAAAAAACTGTTTAGTTATATTATTCACGCCATGATTTAACCCGAGGCGCATTAACATTATTAGACTCGTGATTTGCCGGCGCGCTTAAAACGCCTTCTGATTGGCACAGATGAAGTTGCCTATAAGTGCGTATAAATTTGGTTCCTCCCTCTATCCCCCCCCTCCCACCCCCTTGACTCTCAGGGGGTCGGAACCTCCAATATTCTTACGAAAAGGGTCGTGGAGCGACGAGCGCATAAAAAGTCGGGCTGTGGTGATGCTGCAGCTCGGCGTTAGTGCAGCTCCGGTCACTTGGCACGCTTTGAGAGAGGACGCATGAACCCATGGCGCACAAGGTAACTTTTAAAAGTCTTTCAAATAGCGACCGCGTGCGTCATTTTTTTCTTCGCTTTTAACACGCGGCTTATGATTCAGTCTGATCGTTATTTTATTTCAGATTTTTTTTTTTTTTTTTACACGTTGGTTGATCTGATTTTCTGCTTGAAACCAGAAATAGATCTAGGCGTTAAATAAATAAATAAATAAACAGGCCAGACATATAGTAGATGCACTGGACCTGATGATGGACGTCTTTTTTTTCCAACGGGAAGATTTCTCAGAATAGATAGGCTAACTCACTGACATTGCTTAGCTCAGATATTCTGAAAAGAAACACAAGATCGCTCAAAGCCATGCCTCGGCCAGGCAAGAACTCCTACAGTGACCAGAAACCTCCTTACTCCTACATCTCTCTGACTGCCATGGCCATCCAGAACTCCTCAGAGAAGATGCTCCCTCTAAGCGACATCTACAAATTCATCATGGACCGCTTCCCGTACTACCGCGAGAACACGCAGCGCTGGCAGAACTCACTCCGTCACAACCTGTCCTTCAACGACTGCTTCATCAAGATCCCACGGCGCCCTGACCAGCCTGGCAAGGGCAGTTTCTGGGCACTGCACCCGGACTGTGGGGACATGTTCGAGAACGGCAGTTTCCTGCGTCGTCGCAAGCGCTTCAAGGTGCTCCGTATGGAGCACCCCGCCTGTAAGAGTGCCCCCATCCTTCACCCGTACCACCCTCACGGCCAGCATCATCACCCACATCATGCGCACCAGCACGCAAACAAGCTTAGTATGGGGCACCCTGACTACCTGGGCACAGTAGGGCGCCTGTCCCACTTCCAGAGCTATGCATTGGGAGGTGGGCAGAGCGGAGGCTTTAAACACCCATTTGCAATTGAGAGCCTAATCGGACGAGACTACAAGGGTGTGATGGCGGGTGGGCTGCCCATCGCCTCTGTCATGCATCACCTGGGCTACTCAGTACCCAGCGTGGTCAACTCCGTCTGGCCACATGTCGGTGTGCTCTCTGAATCGACCCCTGTCTCATCTGAGTACCCGCCATTTGGGGTAGCAGTCAAGGGACTGTACCACCACACGGGAAGCCCTAACATGCCTGCTGTGCCTGTTCCCATTAAGCCCACACCGACACTAGGTGCTGTGCCATCTCTGACAGGCCTGGCACCAGGGGCAGCTCAGCTCTGCACCCGGATGGACAGAGAAGTGACAGATCTGATGGAGGACAAAACCGGAGCTCTTCATCCCTCTCTGCTGCAGTCCTGAAATGAAAGCGATACAGTAAGAGTGTCGTGATGTGAGGGTACGTACAGCTGCATGCTTTGGACACTATTCCATACAAGTAACCACAAGAGACTAATAAAGATCTCATGGAGCGTGACATTTTGCTTTCTTTAATTGTAAACTTAGATGCTTCTTAGGTGCTGATAACTGCATTGTATTTCTCTCTCTCTCTCTCTCTCTCTCTCTCTTTCTCTTCTGTATAAAATACATACTGTTTCATTTGCATCTTGCACTTCTCTTGCAAAACTTAGGTAGGCTGTTTGCAGGTAGGCTCTGTATGTGTAGTAACAATCATGATTAAACACGACAAAACTTTGTCAGTGTTTGCTGAGAATTTTTTTTTTTGAATCATTTATAAATTGAAGGAGCCTGATTTAGGCTGTACCCTTTGACTCTGCTTTTCCTTCGACTCCCTGTTGACTGTATAAATGACTTTTGTATTCTGTAAATCTGTGCTACTGAATTGTATAAAGTCAAATCGATTTAACGCATATTGAATCATATTTGTACACATTATAGCATGCCTGGCATGCATGATTGCCTTTGTAAAGACGCTCTTCTGGAATGCACTGTGTTGGGAAGAAATGCTGTCATGAAATGAACCCAAAGTCAAAACGGGAAAATTGGTGTTAAAAAAAGAAAAAAAAGAAAAGAAAAAGATGTTGAAATGTTTTAATGTATAGAAATGTTAACTGTTATGATGTGCTTACAAACAAGTGAGGACTATTTTAATGAGGTCCTTACTCGTTTAAATATGCTTTTCTTCCTACAAACAGCCTTAATTCCACAGCTAAATTGAATTGCCTAATATATGGGGGAATGGTATATTTGTAGTATATTTAATGATTTATCATGGTGAAACTGGAATAGATAAGGAACTCAAGCTTTTTGGGGATATCAGTATTCTCCTAAAATATTTATAATGACACCTTTTTCTAAAATAAATATAATTTGATTTAATGTTGACTCCTTTCCATTTTTTTTTGTCATGTGCCCTATAGTCTGCGTGCAATTATTCCTCATTTCTGTGTACTGGAAAATGTTCAAACGTGCTGCTATCAAATCACAAATCAAAGCAGAATGAATGCAGATGTCTTAGATTTCCTGCGCATGTCTTTTTAAGGAGAGTTAATGACACTGATTTTTGCGTAATCGACGTATTTATCCTTAGATAAAGGTAATCAAATTAGTTTTGATACATTTGAATGGAAAAGAATGATTTCAGGGCTGTGTTTTGTTTGAATATGTTAGCATAGCAGTTCTTTATGTATAGATTAATATTTAAATCAGATTTACGCATAAACCTAAATAATGACTTTTTCTCAATAGTGTTGTTTAAGCAGCCTTCGAATCACTCCTGCTTAAGATCAGCAAAAACCTGTTGCTTCTAATCTATATAGAATCTCTTTTATTTTTCCATGAAGAGAAATCACTTAAATGCCCATCATGTCTTAACACTTCTATGCTAAATATGATCTCTTTTTTGTCACCAGTACTTTATAGAATCGTTCAAATACATGATCAGTTACGTTTCTCCAAAGCAAGTGAGGCAGAATCCTAGTCAAGCGCAGAGATGTTAAAGGAGCTGAGAGTGACAGAAATGCGGCAAGACTTCGCGTTTTCACAACTGGACCAGAAACACGTACAGGACAGTAGTGGAAAGAACAAGGGGGAAATCCATTATTAAAAAGCTTGACGCAAATACAAGGTTGGGTTCAAGTGTTATTATCCTCTAGGGCTACGAACACTTCATGATGGCTTCATGAAATGATTCGTCATTTTCCTGTTTATCCTTTCACTGAGCTCTTAACACAAACGTTACAGCACAGTCACATTATTTTTCTACATAGAAACGTCTTCCTGGACTGTTTATCAGGCACTACAGACACTGCAACGGAGTAAGCCTACTTAGAGTAATGCTAATCTACAACAACAACAACTGAATATGCACTTATGAAAACACACAGCCTGGCTTATAACAGAAAAATGGACTAATATAAAAGGTAACCAAAGGATTCACTTAATTATATTAGTACAAGAAGATTTTTTTTTTTAGATTAAACTTATCAAACAGCAAAGCTGATAGTATTAGCAATAGTCGTTGTTTTAGTTAGCTATCAGACTAGCATGATTTTCTTAGCAAGCACATGACCAGCTAGTCAGTTTTAGCATAGGTAACTTGATTGAATCTAAATGTTTAATCAAATAACATTGGTTTTAGTATTTTTGGGAATTATGCTGTTTGATAAACTAATGACACAGTCTTCCCACAATGTCGTTCTGATTTCCTTGAGTTCAGCGTTTCAAGTATTTCATTCGTACGTGATTTTATTTGTAAATGATGATCGCAGGTAATGTTCTTCGTGAAAGTCAAAATGAAAACGCGGCAATTTAAACAGTGATCCACGTGTCACGCCGTCCAGGGATTGATTGGCTGCACTTTTTCAAAACTGTTCAAACTGACCAGGTGCATGATCATTCACAGTGCTAAAGAAGTTGTGTATGTGCAATGTAAAAATGTTCTAAAAATCAACGGAATTTGGATGTTATTGCATTTAGGAAAAAAGTGCAAACGCTAACTCAAACCTTAGCCTCAACCACTACTGTTAACTAACTTTTCATATGAATCGAGTTGTGGGAATTTTGATAAATTTCCATGCAATGTAGGAATGTGTTGCAAAGATCCTACCGTATATAAGCATAAATACACATGAAACTGACTGTCCAGGCCTTCGTATTATAAATGTGCACGTGTCAATAAAATCTCTGTCGTGGGGCATGGAAAGGAATTCACATAGATTTTATTTAAAAGAAATATTTGTTATAAAATACTACTTAGGTTCATGTGCAGTATTTATCAGCACCACTTTGCCAGAGTATTCGCATACTACAGTTAAGGAGCGAACTCCCTTTAAAGATCACAAGACTACTTGTGTGTGTGTTCACCGGCTAGTTGATGACTGCTGGTGAGGACTCAGGACCACAAGGTTGAGCACCTCCATGACTTCAAAAGCCACTGTTTGATAAAGTCGTTTTGTCTCCTTCGTCTTGAAATAATTTCAGCTTTGAAGTTCAGAAGCTGGTCCTCTTCAGAGCACAAAAGCTGCCAGTCTGGAAGCCATTGAGAGTGTGACTGTTTAGCATGGCAAAGGCGCACTCGTACACCTACACGCACACCCTCACACACACACACACACACACTCACACCAGTGTACCGAACCTGCCCGCTGAACAAATAATTTAGATGCACAAGTGGCCGTGTGGGGTGAAAACTACACCCACAGTGTCCAGCTTAGTCAATATTGATGAGGATGAACCTGCTATCTATCTATCTATCTATCTATCTATCTATCTACAAACGGTCTGTCTTGCTTTTATAAACATGTTCAAACTTGATATCCAAATGAATACATTTGATACGGTATATAATCCAAATTCATATATATCTAGCTAAAGAGCAAATGTACGTAGAGGAACAAACTTCTTTTTAAAATCAAATATGTGATCAAATTGCAAAAGTATTATGACTCGACAGTGCGGAGGATCATCCCTGTCAAAGAAACATTTCTCCTTTTTTTTTTTTCGTTTTTTGCATATGAAATCTTTTCAATATTAATTATCTGAAAATGATGATGAATGGAGATAAGGTCATGGTGAAGTTGGTGTTCCGGCGACTGTTGACAGGATGAATCGGATATGAGATATTATTTTTCATTACGCCGACTTCGACAGGGCGGAGGTGACACGTTCTACGCGCTTTGTCTTAATGATCAGAAAGACCATTCGTTCATAATGAGCAGCTTAATTCATTAGGTTCCTCATCATCGGTAACAGCACAGCAACTTAGTACAGCATTATATTCCGTCAGCCAGGCAGTAAATTTGGTGCAGATTGGTAATATTGCAACAGATATTATCTTAATTGCTTAAAACACATAATTGCACTGATAGATTCATTGTTTAATTCGACTGCTTTCAGAAATTAGGCTTTGCGCCGATGGTTAAAGCTGCGCTTGGAGATCCGGATGCAGCGATGTAGTTCGGCCTGGAACCATAAACCAATGCTTATCTCATTTTTTTGTATTACAGTGCGCTTAATAGTATTAACACACTTTGAGGAGAGAATCTATGATAACAAACAACTGCTAAAACGCCGTGTTGTGGACGTTAAAGCTTTGGTGTAACTCAACTGTTCAAATCAATATCTTTGAAGGTAGTGTGGGATTGAGCTACTATACTCTTCAAATAAACATTCTTCAATATGAAATACACATTCTAGAGTATGATGAGTATTTGTATTTGTAATTCTAATGATTCAAAAACTAGGATTTTTTAAAAAATTTTTTTAGCTAATCTTGAATACATTGGTTTAGTTAGGCATCCATGTTTCTCACCAAGGACATGGCCAGTTAGTTAGCTAGCTAGCTTGATTTATTACATTTGTTCTACAATGTTTATCTTACTTGGTTTGATCCAACTGTTCACCATGTAACCTTTCTTATTTGGGAACTTGCGAGGTCTTCATTCCAACGGTTCATTAAGTAAGAAACTTACTTTTGGTAAATTATCCATCCATTTCCTGTAGCACTTATCCTACACAGGGTCACAGGGAACCTGGATCCCAGGGGACTCAGGGCACAAGGGTACAATCTTGATGGGGTACCAACCTATTGCAGGGCACAATCACACATTATTGACAATGTAGAGATGCCAATCAGCATCTGGGGGAGGAAACTGGAGTATCTGGAGGAAACCCCCGAAGCACAGGGAGAACATGCAAACTCCACACATGCAGGGCGGAGGCGGGATTTGAACCCCCAACCCCCGAAGGTGCCAGGCAAACGCACTAATCACCGTGTCCCACTTTTTGGTAAACAATTGCTTTGGAAATCTTAGTTCTTGTATTACAGTGAAGTCAGCTTCATAGTATAAACACACTACAGGGAGAGAACACACTCTGGGAGAATTTACCGCAAAGATGTTAAAGCTGTTAGAAGTTTAAAAAAGATGTTAAAGATGTTAGAAGTTAAATCTTTGGTGTCCAAACCAGTGTCTCTGAATATAGTGTGGGTTTGAGCCATTGCACTGTTAAACATACTTAACAGATTCTTGATAAAGTATAGAAGTACGTGTTTGAAAAACATTTTTCTACTAGTAAACACCTCTGTAAAGCTCCCAGAAAGTTCCTCTGGTTTGGCATTACTTCTTAGTTTTCTTCTTTGAAAACTGCACACAGGTTTAGAGAAACTGGAAGGTTGAAGACTGGTCTTTATGTATAAGACTGGTCATATTCCAATCTTCAACTGTCCAATTTTGGTGAGTCTGTGCTCACTATAGCCTCAGATTCCTGTTCTTGGCTGACAGGAATGGAAACCAGTGTGGTCTTCTATTGTTGAAGCCCATCCGCATTCATGGTTCAGCATGTTGAGCATTCTGAGATGCTTTTCTGCTCACCATGCTTGAGTGGTTATTTGAGTTATCACAGCTGTCCTTTCTGCTCAAGCCACTTTGACCTCTCTCATCAATTATTGTTTTTGTTTTGTTTGATATTATTTTGTCTTCTCGCCATTCTGTGTAAACTCTAAGGACTGTTTTTAGTCTCCCAGTTTGTTCCTTCCTTGTTCTGCTGCCTAGTTCTGCTATCACATATCCAACTTCTGGTTCTGATATGGCTGTTTTGTCTGAAAATATGAATTTGACAGCAATAGATTATGATTATAGAATGGTCCATATATTGTGATGGGAGGGAATTATACTATCAAGTGTGTTTATTTAGTTTAAGTTTATTTAACCTTAATTTTGATCATTCCAGCGTTTTTATATTGGAAGCTTTGAGGATAAAATAACATTTAAAGACTATATTAGTGGATTAATGTTATGGTGCAAGACAAGCAATGATAATATACAGTATACATGTTTTTTCAGGTAAAAAATAAATAAAAATGGAATAAGTTCACCAAAACTCCTTTGTAAAAAAATCTGATGTTAGAATTTTATGCAATTATACTGAATGGCAAATTATATTTCTTCCATACAATGTACAATAAAATGAACATGCAAATATACAGATAATATACAGTATAGAGATGGAAAGGGCTGTAATTTTAAAGCAAAAAAGGGCAATTAATACGCTCTGATTAATTTATATCATTTATATAATATATAGAAACACTGCTCTGAAGATAGGATCTGAAGAGTTACCTTCTTCCACTTGTTAATTGTAGGGTTCCCCCAACCAATCCTCATAATTTATTTAACAAAGCACACCTGAACCAACTGATGAAGGTCTGTAGGAGTAGAGTAACATTTGGGTGAAGTGAGAAGGATTGTTCACCAGGAATATCATGGAGAATTTGTAAATGTGCTGCCAGTCTGCACAAATTCATCAGGATTTTAATTTTAGAAACCATATTAAATCAGAACTTACATGCCATAATGTTGAACGTTTCCAGTGTTACCTTCCTATATTGTTTTCCTAGTCATCCTTAAACCTATAGTGTGATGTAGATCAGCCAGACACTGTGGTGTGATTCATGCATGGCAGTCGTTCCTGCTACAGCCAGCAGCTGGTAAATCTCAGCAAAGGCCCGTGGACCTCTCCTGTTATTGGTGAGCTCCATTCCTGGCCATGTGTCTCCTGCCTGCCCACTTTAACATTGGCTGAGCCAGCACCAATAAAAACCTCATCCAGCCTGCATTAGCTGAAGATGAAGAGAGGTCACCTGGACAATAGATGAGGTTACAATAATTCTCGCTCTCTGCTCTTTTGGCTAATGAAATATTCTTCATTCTGTGCACTGAACAAGGTCCTCTACTTCCACAACTTCTGCTTTAATGGCATTCACTATAGTCGATTATTAGAGATTAGGCTACTTCTTGTGATTGCTTTTTATGAATTATTAAAGTAAAGTAATGAGTACCTTTTTGGCAAGGCTCTCTTTAGTAGTTTCAGAGTCTCCTTTAGAGGTAAAACCCTGACTTTTAGACCTATGGTCAGAATTTTGAGACTGTTATCATTTGCATTTCTTTATTGGAAGACTGTCCAAAGTGACTGCGGCAGAACTTTAAATAATAACCGCCGCATCTAATCTGGATTTGTGACTAACGAGGAAACTGAGCCATCATTTATTGATATAAGTGTTTGCACACATTTGTGCCATGCTCATTTTTCATAGACACTGGTACTGAGCGTTTGAAGGTGCACACACGACTCATTTTGTGGTAATTGCCTATTTGACAGCGGTTAACAGAAAGGTCCCTTGCAGCTTCCTCTGCACATTCATCTCTCCATTAGAGCAAGCACTTGGGGTTTTATTGCACTAATTAAGACGGTCTTTATTCTTGCTCAGTGCTGCCCTCAACCAAACGTGTGCCGCCTCCTGCAGTGTGTGTGTGCATAAGTGTTTGTGTGTATGGGTGTGTGTGTGTGTGTATATATATACAGTTAGATGTGGTGGGAGGGAGAGACACTGTTTGTATCCTATATACATTGATTATGATTATCTTTGATTAAAGAGTATAATAACAGACTACTAATTCTTTTACCATTAGACTCAACGATAATGATGTTGTTTAGTGCAATGAACACAGGAAGCTCATGCTTGCCCTCTTGTGTCAATGTCTCTGATGTTAATTTTACTCAAGCTACAGAAATACATGTTTTGTTAAAATTCTATTATAAAATGTACAATTTTACCAAATTTCTACTATAGGCTATATAGTGAACAATAAGCTATATATAGCTCTCTCTCTCTCTCTCTCTCTCTCTGTCGCTCTCTCTCTCTCTCTCTCTCTCTCTCTCTCTCTCTCTCTCTATATATATATATATATTCAGTTTTATTTTATCCGAATTTTAGAAGCTGTGAAGGATACACCATAATGCAAAAATGTCACAAGCATAACACTTAATTTTCCTCAGTAATGTACATCAAAACAACAAAATACACACTTTTTCAATATACACAAACTATGGGTTCAATCGAATCTCTCATAATTATATATGCATGATGAGTTTAATATGTGTCGTTCCCCCCAAAATACATTGTGACATTCATAACATTCGCAAACAGCTATCCATAAATACATAAATATTCTAGCTTTGAATATTCGTCTGTGTACGCCTTAAAAGGTCACATGACCAGATATGCATTTTGATGCTTTGCAATTAAATACGAATTCAAGCATCATATCCATACTGTTGGAAATGCGCTAACATATTAGACATTAGATGTCACACGACATCACGATGTAACATACTTGAATTCCTTTTCAATATGTTTAAATACATTGCAACAAGAGCAAAGTCAACAAACAATCAATTAGATTATTTACAACTACATGTTTAAGGTAGTAATACACTTTCTCTATTGTACGTCTGATTAATGTTGTCTTATGTGAGATATATTTGAAGCTAGCGTATAATGTATAATTTATCATCATCATCTCTGGTATTAGTAATACAGTATAAGCAATATTTATGGAGAAAAAGTTTTTAAAAATCTAATTCATGATTCTTTTGATTGCAAATATTCATTCATTCATTCATTCAGCTTCAGTAAGCACTTTATCCTGGTCAGGGTCACGTGGAGCCTATCCTGGGAACGGTGGACACACCCTGAATGGACCCCCACACACATTCAGACCTAGGGCCAATTTAGTAATCCACCTACCAGAAACTGGAGAACCAGGAGGAAACCCACATGACACAGGGAGGACATAGATAATAACCCAAGCTCAGGATCAGTCCCAGGACCCTGGAGCTGTGAGGCAGCAATGTTTCCTGCTGGTTGGTCTTTTTTAAAAGCAAAACAAAAAACAGCATTCTATTCTCAGGTCAAAATGATCTGACTATCAAAATCAAGTCAAGCACATAGAGTTTCATGGTGGAAAGATGACTTTTAGTATTGCTTTTACAATGCTAGTAGCTCAGTGAGTGGCTTGATGATAACCCCGAGCACTGCAGCCCTTCCCAGACCAGGGTTCTTCTCCAGCACCTTCACCCTGAGAGCAAAGTTCTTCAGCCCTTGCTTCTCTCCCTCTGGTTCTGTGAAGAAGAAGTCCTCGTTGAACACGGGGTTGCGGCAGTTCCTGATGATAGCGCTGTGCTGCCGCTGCAGCTTGCCTGGACTCAGGCTCAAGGTGAGTCCACAGTGCAGTGGTCGGAGGTCACCAGGTTCACGCATGTCCTCCACGGAGACCACCCGAATTCGAATGGTGGATTGATCTCCATCCATGTTGGCATGAGAGGCAGAGAGACGAATGCAGCCCCTGCGTGGGAGGAGGAGGACGTGCTCACTATGGAGGCATTCCTGACAATGGAGCATGTCGAGTGGGAATTGAAGAGGTGGGGTTAAAGTTGAGGTAGCAGGTTGAGCAACATGGTTATCTCTTGCCAATTTGATCTTGTCATCTGTGTTTTTTGGGCTCAGTAAATCATCTTTATGAAGAGATTCTTTTGATGATGAATGTGTCATCGAAATGGTCTCATGTTTGCTCCTGATTGGAGGTGGTGAGCTGTGAGGAGAGGAATCAGCAGACGAACTGGTGTCACTCTCCACACTACCCACCTTCAGCAGTGCTATGGAGGGTAGTTTTGGCAACGCCCTATTGGTCACCCGCTCAAGTGTGTAGCTGGAAATTGCAGAGTGAAACAATGACTCTTTGCGCCGAGTGTTTGGACTCTCGAACAAACCAGACTCATAGTTTTTAAGTGAAAACGGAATTGGCTTTAGGTGGCCCCTCATGCCCACACTGGTGCCCTTGTTTATATCTGTCTTCATCACTGTAGTAGTTGTGTCAGATTTTGGTTGAGGTGTCTGAGTGCAGTTGGCTCCAGTTTCACCAAGGCAGTGTGAAACGATGCCCTCCACTGCAACTAGAGAGCGTCTACTCAGCCTGGGAGGCAGGAAGAAATCTGGAATTTTATCTGGTGTCAGGACATTGCTGTGGAGTTTGTTGAGAAGATTTGCCTTGGCTGAGATCTCATCTGAGTTTTTACTCACAAGTCGGGTTATCTCCACTGGAAAGCTCTCGGCACTCTCTTGGACTTTTCGAAGGATCCACATTCTTTCTAAATTCAAAAAGGATACTAATTAATTAGATTTTAGGAACCCCGTAGAATAAGCAAAACATGTTTAATATCCTTCCACTTGGCCTGAATTGGTTTGTTAAATATTTAGAATGATCTAAAAGACTATAAGATATATTAGATGGAATGACGACCCTTTAACAACACCATATGCTGCTATAATATACAGTATTAATACTGCTATAATATACTGATTTACCAACATCACATTTGCAAATTTGTAACAATTTATATGAGTCATGTCATATGAAAAGATGCAAAGGTTTAAAGCTTAATGTGTGGTCAGGAATAGGGTTAATATTATAACTTTTTTCTTACAAATTTATAAGTATGAAATTAAATAATATTCCAGCACATTTGTTTATTCGAATTTGTATATATATATATATATATATATATATATATATATATATATATATATATATATATATATATATATATAATGTGTTAGAAAGGTTTTACTCTTTGGCTCTTACCTCTTTGAAGGAACTTTATAACCAAGTGGAGATTCTCTTCTCTGGTATACACTGTGGGTTACTGTGGATGTATTTATGTACTGGGAATCCTGAACACTCCTCAGTGTTAGATCCATCACAGCCAATCACGGTAAGTTATCCCACCAAAAATCCTGCCTCGTCTGTCGACTTTGCACCTTTTTTCTAATCTACATCCATTAAGAACAGGTCACAGACCAGTTTTCCCCTGCTATATGGCTAAACTAGGTCATCATGGGAAAAATTAAACCTGATCTCAGATCATGCAGACCTCTGAGTGACATCAAAAGGGGTTTAACCGTCTGGCTCTTTGACTCTCCTTGTTAAAGGCCAGCACTGACCTCATTCATGACCTTCAAACAGCTTATGCTCCTAGTATAAGCACCACCTGTTGAGCTCGAAGGGTTTGAGCTGAGCGGTAGGCAGGCTTCGGGAGTAACGGAATACGTGTAATGATGTTATGTAATCAGGATAAAAAAAAAACAAACTGCTAACTGTAATCTGTTACAGTTACATCAAAAAACAAAATAATCAGGTTACAAGTACATTTTGTAAAAAGAAAAAAAAAGAAAAGAAAAAAAAAGGGAATGCTATTAGGATTACAGTTTTTTTCATTTGAAACCAGAGAAATGAATCATTTAACACAACACAATATAGACAGCTGCTTGATTATAGTTCTGGTTCTCTCTTGCCAGTCGTGACTCACATGAGCAACCTCCTGGTGCATGTGCAAATAAATTTTGCGCAAAGCTAATTTGGTAGAAATTAACACAAATTGTTCTTTGAAATGCTTTTGTTAGGGTGACCGTACGTCCTCTTTTTCCCGGACATGTCCTCTTTGTCGGACCTTAAAAAGCGTCTAAATTTGAGAAAGTATCCGGGATTCGGCTTTAGTTTCATTATGATGTGCTTATGGTCTAATACCGCAACATCCATCCATCCATCCATCTCCTATACCGCTAATCCTTCACTTCAGGGTCACGGGAAACCTGGAGCCTATCCCAGGGAGCATCGGGTACAAGTTGGGGTACACCCTGGACAGGGTGCCAATCCATCGCAGGGCACACAATCACACACACATTCACACACCCATTCATACACTACGGACACTTTGGACATATACTGCAACATGTGTGCGTATATTTGCATTTCTTTAACCCCTGTCTGTAATTCCCACCTTCTCACACATCAACTGGTCGATTCTAAAAGGCTTGCAGCAACTATTGGCCAAATTCCTTCCTCTCGGTCATTAGCCTACTCTCAGAGAATGTGCGAAGTTGAAGCGCTGTTGTGTACGCCGTCAAACAGTTGCTTGACAATAGCAGCAAATGACAGCTGTCCTGAGTTGAAACAATGCCCACGACCATATAGGGTCATTTTGAATTTCATGTTATCACATCGCTTCATATTACATGCCCATTCAAATGTGTAAATGATGGCAGAAGGTATACTCATGACATCTATTTTATTTTATTCCATGGACATTCAAAAGAATGCAGGAAAAAATGTAAAAACATGGGCAGAGTGAAAGCAATTTTATTTATATATATTTATGTGATGAAAGTCTGCATTCATAGTAACACTGTTATGAATACTAGTATGTCGTCCAAAGGTGTCCTCTTTTTGGAAAACCAGAATATGGTCACTTTAGCTTTTGTAATGTAATGTTACCCGCATCAGGGACAGTGAACTTTTATTTCTTTATTTATTTTATTCAAACAAATCCAAACATTGAACATGTTTTAAGCTCTAAAATAAGCTCTAAATACAAGTATTTTCGATCATATTGCTTTTCTCTTGACTTTATTTACATATATGACCTTGAAGCCAAATCCAAAACTAATCAGATTACATTACTTTCATATTGTGGTACTTGGATTATGTTACTGATGGCATTTTTTATGAAGTACTTTGTAAGTGGCACAGAATAAATTCTTAAAGTAACCCTCACAACCCTGGTGGTTGGGTTTTACCGCTAATCTGGGACCAGTTTTTGATTTTGTCTCAGAGTGCCTGAAGTAAGGATATGGTAGGGGAAGTTGAACTCAGGTCACATCAGATGGGAAGCTTCTAGCATTTTCATTGTGTAGCTCAGCAATACTCGAATTGTTACATTACATTTAGGAATTTGGTTTGTTTGAGTAGAACCCATTGAGTAGAACCAACCCTGTAATAATACAAACAGTAAATGAGGAGGTTAGCGCATTTAACTGTGGACATCGTCTCAACAACCAAAGCTTCTAAAATAGTATTCAAATGAAAAGAAGAAACATAACACTTTTAGTGTGAGATTTGATCCTGTATTTGTCTGTAATTTATTGATTCTTCAGGGTTTCTCATTCTAAATGTAAATGAGAGGGGCTGTGATCATTGAGAGAGGCTGAGAAAGACACAGAGCTGTGAACTTTGATAGTTACTAAGAGAGCTGAGAGAAACAGGGTTGACTTGAGATGTCCTAATGTTAGGATACAACAGGTCAAAGGTCAGAGGGTGAAGAGATCTGGGTACTCATTTGTCCTGCCAGTGTCCTCGATCCTTTTTTGCAGTGGAGAAACAGTCTGATTGCGATTATATTCAGACAGCACAGGTAAGTGTTTTCACTGTGATTATTCAATGTTCACCTGGAACTCATTATATAAAAGTATCCAGTGACCTTTCCTGGCCTCAGAGCACGTGCTGTATTCCGTGCGATATGATCATCCTTTTTCCATCAACACATTTTTAAAAGACTAAGTATAATATGGACTAAATATTTACCTGAAGCTACCATGAGTGGAAATGCAGGTGAAAACACCCTAGAGAGTTAGCATGTTTTCAGAAAATAACTCTCAAATAGGTGGAATCAAAATAAGATGAACCATTCTGCATCAGCAAATTCCAGTTTATAATTAATTATTTGCGGGCTTCTCAGACGATTGGATTTAAAGGCTAAATTAAAAGAAGTTAATTCACATTAGTCTGTATTACAAGAGCACCATCTTCTGGACTGTGGTTTGTCCTGGATGTAGTAAATGAAGTTTAATTACCATAAAGGTTCAAGGCTTAATTTTCAAGAAGAAATAAATTAAAATAGACATTGGGAATATCTATGATAATAATAAATAAAGGCACTAATTGAATTAGGAATAAAAAGGAATTTCTTTTTCTTTTAGACACTGATATTCCTTACAGTGGCTTTCTAAAAGTACGATTTAACCTATATAGCCTACTATAGATTATTGCATATAAACACACATTTAAATCTGTGTATTGAAATTAAGGCTGCGGTAAGTCAAATAATCACTCTTTACAACTGTGGTGAGCAGAAAAGCATGTCAGAAAGCACAACGTATTGGATCAGCAGAACCAAAAATGCTTCCACTCCTGTCAGCCAAGAGAAGGAATCTGAGGCTAAAGTGGGCACAGACTCACTGAAACTGGACATTTGAAAACTGGAAAAGCTTTCCATAATGGTTCAGGAACCAAATGACGATGTCAGATATACGCCCTGCTGAAAACAACATCAACAACAACAAGGGGAAAAAACCCCAACAGAAACCCTCATAGAGTTTGTAATGGTTTTAATGGTTATAATGGGAATTATATTGGTTTTAATGGAAACTGTAATGGTCCCTGTTTATCTCTACTGGTAATTTGTTGCCTTCTATTGATGGCATGTTATGTCTAGTGGATACCATTAAAGACCAGTAATGGTAATGGTTTTAATGTTTAGCTGACGGTTTGTAATGGTATTTGTAATGGAAACCATTAGAAGTTCTGTGAAGGTTTCTATTGCTTTTTTCCAGCAGGTCGGTCAGATATTCCTACCATTATGGGGGAACATTTGGCCCTGAAAAAGCTGCTTTTTCATGCAGTTAAACTTTAAACTATTTCCTAGAAAACTTCAAACAAAGCTCAGCTTGGAATGAAGTTCAGTGGAACAGGAATAACCAGACAGTTACAATATTCACCACTAGATGGCAATATCACATTAGAGTTCTTATTTGGAACTCGAAGCCATGTGTTTTCCTCCCCACCGGTATTCTCCATTCACGAGGGCATCCTCTGAACCTTTCTGATTGGACGGTTTTATTGTTACCCAATCCTACTGCAGGACACATAGCGGTACTAGCCAATCCTGATACAGGAGGCGGGGTTTATCTGAATACGGGTAGGGTTAAAATCCCAGCGGCAGAGTGGAGCCGGCGGTGATGTCTGGCGGAATAAACTACAGGGATGAGGATAAAGCTGAGCGACAGCCATTTGACATACTGTAGAGTTGAGTTTAAATCGCCGGGGTGAGTATATAACACATTTTAACACCAAAGCTCGCGAGAGACGAGCTGTATTTTTGATGATATTTGAATCAGACACATTACATAGGCTACATTACATACTAGAGTTACATACACTGTCATTTAACGGGATCTGATTAACGCTAACTACAATAACAGACTACACATTATCTTTGGAGGAACTATTTTATTTTAATTTTTTTTTTGCTAGTAGATACTTCTAAACTGAGTTATCTGGCTGGGTTTGGAAATCTAACGGTGACAGTTTTGTATCAAACTGTGAATAAATATGAATGTAACTGCAAAACCCCCAGAAATGATTAATCTGAGTAAGTACATAAGTAGTCCAAGGACATGTATACTGAACTGTTACTATCTATGTGTTACTATCTTCCCCATAATGCTTTGATGGCGCTGTAACTACAGCAAGAGGGAAGTAAAACGTGGCGAAAAGTTCCTAGTATTTACATTGTTGCAAACTCTTTTCAGGGGAAAGTAGCTCATTCATGCTGAAACAGTCACTATAACTAGAAGTACCCAGATGACGTCACGTACTAATTTGCATATTCATTGAATGTGTTGCATGAAGAATTTCATCAGAATAGAAAATAAATACAGAATAAAACAGTTGGCAGCAGGTTATATATTAAATAATAAAAAAAATCGATAATAGTTGAGGGTGGCGCTGGCTCAACGGTTAAAGTCCCCATGAAACCAAAATGGAACTTCTGTGGCTTTTAGTATGAATATGTTCACCTTAAGGTGATCCATAAGCGTGTGTACTCCAAAACAATGACAAAATTGAGACAATATATGCATTCAAAATGTACAGTTTCTCTCTACCATCAACAATTCTGATGACCTCATTCTGCACTTCAGGCAATCATCAGATTTTCTGTCCAATCAAATGCTTTCTAGAATTTGAAGAGCCCCGCCCCTAACATTATAAAAATACATGGTACTAACTGTCAAGTACGGCTTATCCCGGGTTGTGAGGTAAGCTAAACGCTACTGGTTATTTAAAAAGGGGGAGGAGCTACATGATATGTCCCGCCCTAAATTCCTGTTTCAGTGGAAATTATGTCAGCACATCGAATAACGCTGCACGATTTAAGGCATGTCACTGGGACTTTAATGCTCTGGGTTACTGATTAGAAGGTCGAGGGTTCAAGCCCCAGCACTGCCAATCTGCCACTGTTGGGCCCTTGAGCAAGGCCCCTAACCCTCTCTGCTCCAGGGGCGCTGTATCATGACTGACTCTGTGCTTTGACCCCAGCTTCCTAACAAGCTGGCATATGCAAAAAAAAAAGAAAAAAAAAAAGAAGAAGAATTTAACTGTGCTGTAGCATATATGTGACAAATAAGGGCTTCTTCTTATAGTTACATTTATCTTTGTGGAAAGACCTCGAGACAAGATAGTACCTGTTATCGCTTCCATTATAGCAGCTATAGCTTTCCCGTACCAGCCTCTCTCTTTTGTCTTTCTTGAGGTCAATAAGACATAAAATGCAGCTTGTTATCAAGAAACCAAAAATCACAAACTGTTCTGAAAAAGTCTATGAAGACTTTTTCCTGTGGTGGAAAAGCTGACCGTGAACTGGAGACTCTTTCCATGTTAAATAAATGCCAAACATATAAGATAACATCCATGTTCTAAACAATAACATATTTAGAAAAACAACATAATTAACATAAACATAAACATATACTGTAAATAGGTTGCACCCTGTTACACCTTTGCCCTACTGTTAAAGCTGCTGTTTTGTTTGTATAAACTTTATAGATACTCTCTGACTAATCAGATTTATGAATTAAACAGCACTGTAGTTTAATAGTTTATAATAATAATTTGATAACTTTTTTAAAAATTTTTTATAGAAAGACAAACATCTTTGGTCATGGAACCACAAGCTAACTATTAATGTAATGGTAAAATGTGGTCATTGGGAACAATGGTGATCAGTGATTGGTCACTGGGAACAATGGTGATCAGTGGTTGGTCATTGGGAACATGGTGATCAGTGATTGATCATTGGGAACATGGTGATCTGTGATTGATCATCGGGAACATGGTGATCAGTGATTGATCATTGGGAACAATGGTGATCAGTGATTGATCATTGGGAACATGGTGATCTGTGATTGATCATCGGGAACATGGTGATCAGTGATTGATCATTGGGAACATGGTGATCAGTGATTGATCATCGGGAACATGGTGATCAGTGATTGATCCTTGGGAACATGGTGATCAGTGATTGATCATTGGGAACATGGTGATCAGTGATTGATCATTGGGAACAATGGTGATCAGTGATTGGTCATTGGGAACATGGTGATCAGTGATTGATCATCGGGAACATGGTGATCAGTGATTGATCATTGGGAACAATGGTGATCAGTGATTGATCATTGGGAATATGGTGATCAGTGATTGATCATCGGGAACAATGGTGATCAGTGATTGATCCTCGGGAACATGGTGATCAGTGATTGATCATCAGGAACATGGTGATCAGTGATTGGATGTTGGGGAAAATGTGGATCTGTGATTGGTCGTTGGGAATAATCATGATCTGAGATTGGCTGCTGAGAATAATGCTGATCTGTGATTAGATGCTGGGAAAAATTGCAATAAGTGATTGGTCATTGGAAACTATAACGGTCATACAACCATAACTAAGTCAGGCTTTATGTGGTGAGTCGAATGAACCTGATCTCTCAACGTGTTTCACCAGCAGCTGTGATGTGAATTGGAGAGCTGTACAGAGTGTTCGAATCCTCGAAAAGTCACTAGGCTCTTTAAAAAAAAAAAAAAAAAATTGCACAAGGAGTCTAAAAAGTCAGCGAGTCTAATGATAAAGTCACTAAGTTGGTAACACTGTCCACTTTGTGACAGCCAGCTAACGAAAAGCTGAGAATACATAATTTATGTATGACAATTGGCTCAGTTTTACTGGTTAGACAACGCGTAGTTGTTCGTGTGTTTGTCCACACGCAGCATTCTCTGTATCACAATATGAGCTCTGTAGCGGAACGACACATCAGCTCTGATAATGTCCGATTTATGAGTGTGGCAGATCTCCCACTCTCAGGGTGTGGGAGGAAACTCACTCAAGCAGCTCCTTGTTCTGCTTCCTCAGACCCACTGAGAAATTAACCCCCTCACTTCCATCATGGTCTTCACTTTCCCCCTCAATTTTCTTCTTAATCAGCAGCCTTAAAGGAAAAATCCACCCTGAGCGGCTATAATTTACGTGTGCTCTTCATTAGCGTCCAATGAAGACGTTTTGTCAACTTGTTCATTTTTTTCATCCACATGTTGGTCTGTTTTCACTTTGATTCATGGTTTCATACATTGCCACCCAAATGTACCCCAAATGTACATCAGCCAAGACAATTTGGTATGATTCCAGCCTCTACAGTACGTTCCACCTCCCAAGTGTAGATATGTACTGGAAAGCTGGATATTATGTGAAAAATTATATACTTCCACTGCAGTGTGAAGACTTGAAAAAACCATGCGAATTTGCAATAGTGCAAATGTGATATCACAAAGCAGTGTCATTTGGAGCAAGCATATTGAAATGGACATACAGAAAAAACAAATTGTATGAGATAGACCTTGTTTACACATTGTTTCGTGTGTCTTTCATATCAGGGTTATATCCGGATGGAGATTTTCCATATAAACATGAAAGTGCACCCAAGACGCATTTGCAACAGTTTCCAATCGCTCAAACCACTTAGATGGTCTTAGATGCAGTTTAACCATGTTACACAAATGTAAATACATCCATCTCTCCAAGTCACATTTGACCACCAAAACCCCTCCCAGCAGATGACACACACATGCTTTGCCAATGGATATATGTTAACAAGGTGCAGTTCATAAAACAACTAAAAATGAAGCCTATCATTGGAAGTTTGTGTTGAAATGTCATGAGCAGATTTGCTTAATACCAAACCAATGGGATTTTAGTCTGTCCAAATGGAGATGCATTAGTGTGTAAAAGCATGTGATTAAAATCTTATCAGGACACAAGTACAGATTTCCATTACTTATTAGCTATTTTAGCCTTCTTGCCTCAGTGCGAAGAAAAGAAGCTAAAAAAAAAATCTTCAGATAACAAACGTGAAACATTGCATATTTGTCCATCTTGACCAAGCTATATCTTTAAGATCCCAGTTTTTTGGGCGTGACACAGTTTATGCAGACTCAAGTTCGCCAAGTTACACGCAGAGTTACGGAAAGTTCAGAATGTAAATCAATTAAGTAAGTATTTAACAGATTATACATTATTGCATTATTCAGTCACTTCATTTGACTGAGGTGCAGTCAGTCATATTTATTATTATATTACAAGTGTGTTATATGAATGTCAGTATATGAATGTAGACGAACTCTAAATAGATGTATTTTCTTTCATTTCCAGGTAGAAGAAAAGGACTGGACGAGAAGCTGCTCTTGACTTTATTTTATGGCCAGCTTTTAAGTTTCCTGAAGTTCTGCTGCTATAAACAAATCAGGAATCACCTCTTATCACGTGAAGTGATACACAATGGAAAGAGTTCAGCGTGACCGAATTTGCATGAAACACTAGCTTTTGATTACAAGACAAGCCCCTTTGGACATTGGAGGCTATTTCTGGTGAAATGAGAAGCTGAGACGACGTAGTTGGTGAAGAGGACACAGTTATAGACCTCTTTCCTTAGACACTAAGACTCTCGTTTTAGACAGAACATGGTCTGGAGACCTACACCCTGAACGGCGTTAGATCGGTTGCTTTTTTGACTTCTTTCTCCCTTTTTAAAGAAATTTTTTGAAATTATTGAACCAGGTTGCAGGAATGGGTCTGTTCGTGTCTCCTTTTGATAACTTGCTGTGCATGTTGCTGGGCATCTCCTTGACCGTGTGGTTCACTCTACTGCTGGTGTTCATTATCGTGCCGGCTATATTCGGCGTGTCCTTCGGCATCCGGCGACTCTA
The DNA here is from genome assembly GCF_023375685.1 of Ictalurus furcatus. Classification (NCBI taxonomy): domain Eukaryota; kingdom Metazoa; phylum Chordata; class Actinopteri; order Siluriformes; family Ictaluridae; genus Ictalurus; species Ictalurus furcatus. The sequence continues at coordinate 5,424,834 of NC_071259.1, forward strand.
CATGAACACCCTGCTCAAGGTATTTGAGGTGAGTGCTGAGAACTCCCAGGAAACCGTTAGTCACATTTTAGCCTGCAAACGAACACCACATCTCTGAAGAAGTCTGATTTTGAGCTTTGAAACCAATTGTCCATTTTGAATTGTGTTCATTTTGTATGCAAATGAAACCAAAATAGATTCCAATTTGGTATGTACTGTATGTAGAGAATGATAGGCGTCAAGTTGACCTTCATTATGGAATTTATGGCGGTTTTCCACTATACGGTACGGCTCGATTCGACTCGACTCTGCTCGCATTTTGGGGGTTTTCCACTCTGGCTAGTACCTGGTACTTTTTTTTTAGTACCACCTCGGTCGAGGTTCCAAGTGAGCCGAGCCGATACTAAATGAGCCGCGCACTGAGGGAGTGGGGAATTCTCCTTAACGAGTGGTTCTGTATTATGCCTGAATATATGTGTCATTTAATACATACTTTGCGTACGGTAATATTCTATTCATTGAAAATGATGTATCATTTCTTTCAGTACAGATAAAATTACAATAAAGGTTTCTGTCTTAGATGTTTACATCTCGCTTGTTACCGATTTCCAAACAGGCGTTTATCGAAGTCGCTCCTGTCGCGGCTGAATCTAACTTCGTCATATCGAGCACTACGTAGGTTCTAGAGCGCCGTTATTTTACATCCTTAATAGGGTCTGTGTTCAGCGAACAGGAAAGGCGTTTGGAATACGGCCTGACCGTGTATTTGTACAGGGCTTCGATAATACAGCATTATTCCTGCGTGAAGGTGAGTGGAAGATGGCACCCACGCTGAGGCGGCGCTAAACTGCAGTGGAAAAGCAAGCTCAGAAAAGTAAAGCGAGTCGAGTCGAGCCGTACCGTGCCGTGGAAAAGTGGCTTTAGGTTGTTATCCAGTATTAAATTCTCTATAAATGAGCTAGAGAACTCACGATAGTCTGCTAGTGACTAACGAGAGGTTTTGGTGGGTTTCTGTATTACAAACTCAGCTATATTTGGCGAGACTGAGTGATTCAAGTTCTCTTCTTGCCTGATCTGTCTTTTTATCCACTCTTGTGAGTTTTAGCTAGAGTGCTAATTTGCTGAGACATGTGAAAATAACTACCGCATCTTTTTTTGAACTCAACACACTTGGAGGAAAGCACTATCTGCCCTCTTACGCATACGCAAACTCACAGAAGCCCACGATTGCTTAGTGTCGTTCTGAGGCTACGTCTACATTCATCTGCATAAATTTGAAAATGCATCTTTTTCTCTATGTTCTGGTCTTCCGTCCACACGGCGTCTGCGTTTTTGTCCAGTAAAAACGGGACTTTTCGTGTTGTAGTGTTGGCCGAGAAAACATGCCATGTTACCCAGTCATGTGACCCATTCAACTCAAAACAAACAAGATGGTGGACGATGTTGTAATGCAGCGTTGTTAAAGATTAATGTCACTTTCAACCTTCAGATTGCATTTTTTTTTAAATAAATGGCTGACAGAAATGACACAAAGCTTCTCACGTGTTTACACATGCGTGGTACAGGGATAAAAACAGCTGTTTTATTGTGGATGAGCAATTTTAGAAAAACGTTTGAAAATGCCAGTGTAGACGGAGAGCGTTCTAAAGCAAAAAAATGCAGTTTTCAGATCTATCCGGATTAATGTGGACATAGCCTGAATTGTAGGAGAGAGAGTAATGCCATCCTGACCAATCAGGGAGCACAGCCAGTTCTGCTCTCTAGGACTCCCAGTCACGGCATCGTCAGGATTGAAACTTGCGATCCCCAGACGATATGGCAAAAACTTTCCTGTCAAACAATTTTGACAAACAGACAGTACAAGCGCATATTATGAAATGTTCTTTAACAAGAAGCTCGCAATAGCATTTTTTTAGTCACAGAGGAATTGCAAAATATGACATCTTGTGGATTTAGAAATACGATTACATGGCGTAACAATCAGTGCGTTTACATGGACAACAAAAACCTGATAACCCGACTAAGACGATACTCTGATTAAGAAACTAGCATGTAAACAGCGATTATTGATGACCTTAATCCGACTAAAGTCATACTCGAAGTAAACACAAATCGAATTAAGAAATGTGGAGTATTCCCGTTTTAGTCGCGTTATCGAAGTGTATTACAGACGTGTACACACCTTAATCACACTATTAACGTCGCGTGGGAGTTTTCACCGCATTTTGAGATAGGACACATACACACACGGCAGTGCTCAACCGTTTGACGGCAAACAAGAGAGCACGGCTGCGTCCGAAACCGTACACTTACCTACTATATAGTCGGAAAAATACATGTATTACGGCTACTATATAGACGGTAAGTACACGGTTTGGGACGCAGCCCACGGCTTCAAGCAGTCGTCTATTTGCATGTGTAGCATGACAAATAATTAACTGCACTTGAAGCTTCCGTGAAATAAAAACACCAGAAACTATACACGGTACCATAACGAAGACGAACCGTATGTCGATACGTGAAATTCTGGAGGGACGTCGGACGGCGTGGCGTGGGGACGTGATGACGTGTGCCGTTAATCGGTCTATGTTCTATTACATGAAAAAACAGGAACATGAAAGGAATATTCTAAAAGCGACTCATGTAAACACCTTAATCAGAATATTGTCTTACTCAGAATAAGATCAGCAATTTGATTACTGCTGTTTATGTAAACATAGTCATTGTCATTTAAAACGTTTGCAGATATAGGCCTGCATTTACGGGAAATATTTTGGGTGACTTCCATTACTTTTTAACGACATTATCCTCATAAATTTAGTACAAAACTAAAAGAGTAAACTACAGAGACCAAACATGTCTTGGTTGATTGGTGGCTAATATGTAAATTTGCCAAACCATTACTTTAAGTTGGGGTTGAGAGACGCTACCTACCATCTCGGGACCAATTGGCAAAATAACGAAAGAAAGTCAGCTCCTTTTTCAGAGACAGATAGGGACATGTAAACAGAAAATACAGAAGGAAGGAATGAGTGGAACAGGAATGGGAAAGAGGGGCCTCTCCCGTAATGTGGTAATCATTTTAACATGCCTGCTATTTCTCTCCCGCTCTCTCTCTCTCACTCTCCATAGACACCGACTTTTTTCAGACTGTTGTGCAAGCACTCATGCCTTTACGCAAATGCTTGTGCAAGTCTTTTTCTGTCTGTCCTGTCTGGAAAAGAGCAAAGTCAAACCAAGATGTTTGAAACCAAAAGATTCACAACTTTGTACAGAGAAAACAGAGGAAGAAGCGCAACGCTTCCGTACCATGATTCATTCTCTTGTTGCCCCGCATAGGAGTGTCCTTACGACCAGCTTTTATAATTGCTGCCACTTTGAATACCGTGTCTAGAATTACTCTACTGAAATACAGCACTCTCACAAGGTCATCTCACACAAAGTTTGTCCTCCTATCAGATCATAAAATGATAAATGGTCCAACATATGTGTGTGTGTGTGTGTGTATATATATATATATATATATCTCTATAGTCCCATGTGCTCTACAGGGTTTCAGAATAAAACGGCTTTGACTACTCATGAGTACTGCTGTAGTCAAGGCTGAAGTTTTATTGAATTGTAGGGTATTTGATAAAGTCAGGGCCTGCCTTCAGCCCATCTTCAGATAGGCTCACGTTGTACGTTCTTCTCCACGATTGCTATATTGAAAGAATGTGAACTTGGCCCCGGTATATTTATAGTGCCATAGTATCACATTTCAAAGCATTTTAAAGCTTAAAGCAGTGGTCACCTTATACCCTGTCCCTGGAGATCTACGTTCCTGAAGACTTTAGCTCCAAGCATAATCGTGCCCACCTGACCATCTAATCATTGCCTACAACAGGTGTGTTAGATTTTGGTTGGAGATGAAATATGCAGGCAGGAAGAGGCTCGGTGATGTGCGGTTGCTTGCGGTTGCATGTGTGTGTGAGGTGTAGGGTCAAATATTTGTACTTTTAAAATTTTTGGTGATGTTTTACAACGCGAGTACGTAGTCATGTCGCCGGAAATTTAGTTATCAGTGTCTCGATGTGACTAGAGATCTGCCTGAGACATACCCCAAGGAGATGTCAAGAAAATCCTATAGGAACAGCTGTACTTTATTTGGGGGTAATCAGTCACTTTAACTGATGGCAAGTGTATACTAATTAGTATTTAACATGAGTCTGAATGTGATTGGTCGATTCTGAACACTTACTGTATATGAAAAAGGAGGATAGGTTTACAGTATAATATACAACCTAATCCCTACTGTTAAGCATGGTAACGAATCTGTAGTGTTTTCCCTCCAAAGACCCTGGGAAACTTGTTCGAATACATACCATTATGAACTACATCATGGACTATTTTTTCCAAAAGGTTCCATCTGGTCATGGTTGAATCTTCCAGAATGTTCCAGACAATATTCATACAACTCATACATTCAAATCCACACAATCAAGCTTTTGACATGGCCATCCTAGACCACTGACCTCATATTCCTGAGATTTCTCATATTTATAGTATGACGTGAAGCTAATTAAATGACCCTTTTGATGTAATGACAGAACACTTATTACCCAGCTTTACCAAGGGCGAATTTCAGAGATGATTTGTATGCTTCTTCTCACCTTGAAACATATAAAGTTATATTCTATTTGTGCTGCTGGATGTCCATTCACTGTAGCTTCTCGTTTTCCCTGCAGTAGTGGTTAGCACGTTCGCCTCACACCTCCAGAGTCAGGGGTTCGATTCCCACCGTGGCCCTGCGTGTGCGGAGTTTGCATGTTCTCCCCGTGAACATGGGGAGGGTTTCCTTCGGGTACTCCGGTTTCCTCCCCCAGTCCAAAGACATGCATGGTAGGCTGATTGGCATGTCCAAAGTGTCCGCAGTGTATGAATGGGTGTGTGAATGTGTATGTGATTGTGCCCTGCAGTGGATTGGCACCCTGTCCAGGGTGTACCCCGCCTCGTGCCCGTTGCTCCCTGGGAAAGTCTCCAGGTTTCCCCGCGACCCTGAAAAGGATAAAGTGGTATAGAAGATGGAAGGATGGATGGATATATGTTATTTACTTATTAACGCATACTTACTATAGTAAAGCCCCGATGTCTAATTTCTGAGGATTTAAAACAAAAAACAAAGCTTAAATGTGCTTATAAATCTGTATATCTTATATAACTGCTTAGAATTCTTCCAAACCTAATCCGTTTGCCATGTCAGCAATTATTCTGAAATAAAATACGTTTTTGATTAAATGAATGCAGGCAATTAAGCGTTGACTATGGTTTCTCTTTGTTCATGTTTTCTCTGTATATGTTCCTGTTCGTTAAGGCATATCACAATCACAACATGCAGCAATATGTGTAATAATGAGCAATATGACATTTTTTCCCCCCAAATGACTCCACTCTAATGCTGGCCTTAGAACAGGTTTTATCTCCTATTTATGACTAAACATGTTTCACACGGAACTGTTTAAAATCCTGATTGATGTGTTTTTCAGTGGGCCACAACGCGGATCGAGAGAGGAGCCAAGGAGAAAAACCATCTTGTGTATAAACACTATACGAACGGTGAGTTTTCTATGTGTGTTTTTGGCTGGTCTTATAGTGTATAAGCTGTGCTTATTTGTCTTTACGCTGCCTTTTCAAAGGTGTGTGTGTGGGTGTGTTAATTCGCTTGCAAAGGTTGAGTGTGTGAATGTGAGTGTGTGTGCAGTTTGTTTTGGTGTAGTCTCTCCACTGGTGTTTGCCGTCCGTTCACTTACAGACAGATGAGCTGATGTGTACTCACCACTGTGGGCTTAATATACTGTACACAAATCCGTCACGACTGCAGGGTTGTAGTAGAGATGAAAACTGCTTATGATAGAATAATAACACTACCATAGACATTATTAGGACCTGCTGAGGTAAACATAATTAAATGTGAGTTTCAAATTGAGACCAAATTGAGATTTAGAGTGATTACAAGTGTGTGGGAACACATGGGATTTTTTGTTCTCGGAGAACTAACCCTTGCATTTAGTGTCTAATTCTGATTGAGGCACTTTGTTGGAGCTCTTTTATGGCTAGAATGTTTAATTGATCACATTGTGATCAAATTTATAAAATAATTTGCTTGTATGAATTTATTCATGATTGATTTTAGGGAAACGTTTCATAATTTAATCATTCATCTTAATAAGAGTAAGCACACTATCCTGGTTCGGGTCAGGGTGGATCCAAAGCCAACATCCAGAAGGCTATACACAGTTAATATAGAGTTAATACATAGGACTACACCCTAAAGGGGATGCCAGTACATTACAAGGTACCACAGACACACTCATTCGCCCACACTAATTCAGAAGTAGGGACAATTTACGTAGCCATTCCGCCTACCAGCTTTAAAATAGTATATCACGGTGTTCCACAAGGTTCTGTTTTAGGCCCCGTATTGTTCTCATTTTATATCCATCCCCATGGATGTGCAGTCGTCAACATAATGTTGGCTTTCAATTAATGTCTTGTACTTAGCCTATCAGTTCAGACAGCTTCAGGAGCTCACTTATGCAAAATGGAAAACTGTATCAAAGTCAGAACAGCTTGGATGAAAAGAAGCTTCTTTCTCCGCTGTTTTCATAAAACATTGAAATACATTTCTTTTTCAGGCATAATAGCCAAAGAGCCCACTTCTCTGGAGGAGGAGCTTAAAGAAATCCGCCGTGTTGGCAGTAGCCGGGACTTGAATGGCTCCTCCTCCTCCCCCACAGGCTCCTCCCCTTCTTCCTCAGAGTTTTCAGTGTCGGACATCTTCTATTTCTGCCGCCGTGGCGTCGAGAGCATCGTGGATGACGAAGTGACCAAACGCTTCACAGCCGAGGAGCTTGAGTCCTGGAACTTGCTTACACGCAGCAACTACAACTTCAGACACATCAGCACACGGCTCACAGCGCTCTGGGGGATAGGGCTGATCATCCGCTACTGCATCCTGCTGCCTCTCAGGTGATGCATAGAGAGTGTGTATGAGAGAGAGAGAGAGAGCAAGAGAGAGAGAGATGGTCAGACTTCTGATTTAGGTACTCTAGGCCCTAGAGTCTAGGGGTTCAGATTTTGTGCTAGTGTAGGATTGGGGGAGAAATAGGAGCGATATGCAGGAAGTAACCGCTGTTTACATTTGATGGAAAATAGAAATAATAAGAGTATTTACAACAAAAACAACACCATTAATAACACCTACAACAACAATCAACAAAATAATAACAATAAACAACAAACAACAGTAATGACAACAAAAACAATAGTAATAACACCAACAACAAACAACAAAACTAATAATAAACAACGGAAACAGCAACAGGGGCACTAATAGTGGTTAGCACGTTCGCCTCACACCTCCAGGGTCTGGGGTTCGAGTCCCGCCGGGGCCATGTGTGTGCGGAGTTTGCATGTTCTCCCCGTGCTGCGGGTGTTTCCTCCGGGTACTCCGGTTTCCTCACCAACAACAACACCTACAGCAATAATAACAACAATAACAATGATACAACAGTAATAATGATGAAACCAACAGTAGCAACAATCAACAAGAATAATAATAAACAACAGGAACAACAGTAATGATGACAACAACGTTAATAACACCAACACCAACAACAATCAAAAATAACAATAATAATAATAACACCAACAACAACAAAACTAATAATAAACAACAGAAACAGCAACAACTCCACCTACAGCAATAATAACAACAATAACTATTATACAACAGTAATAATGATGAAACCAACAGCAGCATCAATAAACAACAGTAACAACAGTAATAACACCAACAGCAATAAACAAAAATAATAATAAACAACAGAATCAGCAACCGTAATGACAACAAAAACAACAGTAATAACACCAACGATCAACAACAACAAAAAAAAAATAACACCACCAACAACAAACAACAAAACTAATACTAAACAACAGAAACAGCAACAACAACACCTACAGCAATAATAACAGCAATAACTATTAGTGTGAGCATTAGGCTTGTAATCATATACTATTAAACTGATGATTCAGTTAGGTCCACAATACAGAAAAATTATGATGGAAATCATTTCCTAACATTTGGGGCCTTGTTATTAGAAAAGCTCACATATAGTTTAAAAAACAATAATTAATAAGATCCTCAATCTTACTGATGAGACCGGAGCTAGAAGATGGGTGGCCTCAGCTAGGAGTGTGACGTATATAGCACTGTCACATGCTGATCTAGGCCAAGTTGTAGCTTTTGGTATTCAAACAGTGTAATTGCATCAGATGCTATCATTATTAGAACGCAGCTGCCATTGGCTATTTCCACAAGGCATGTAGTCGCATAACAATATATTATGGCTTGATGTTACACCCTTAGTAAGCATGCTTTGTGTTTTTCAGCAGAGTAGACAGAGAATCCTGATAAACATTGTCATCCGGGACCGTGTTAGTCACTTAACCTGTCATGCAACAGACCTTTCACACCTTGGTTTTAAACCTCTTTGGCTATCATAGTGGAATATTCAAATCATACATGGTTCAGACACGTCCCCTGTATGAGCTAGAAGCTTTCTGACATTTTCATAAACAAAATGCAAATCATGCACAGGTTTGAGTGGAGTGTAGAAATGTCAAAGGAAGCATTCAGCACATTTTCACTTCAGATGTTCAACAACAAATGGACATGTGACTGTTTAAAGCCCTGTGGATTCAGTTTGTTGTCCTCCCATTTCAAATTGAAATCTTCCCAATATGTTCGCTCAAAAGTTCCCAGTGTTGCTCAATATTACCTCATTAGAAAAAACAAACAAATCAGAATTATGATTATTAACTCGGGTCTGACGCCAGATCAGAATCAGACACGGAGCTGACGTCAAACCTCAGCAGACCCTGTGGAGTTTCTTGCACTTTGACAGATTTAACTCCAGGCTAATTCTGGGTTGCTCCTCAGGGCTGTGTGAGGCTTTGGTGAGATTAGCTGCCTAGGTGGTGACCTTAACCCACATTCTCTCATATGCACTCTAGTGGCTGGAGTGTCTTTTGTGTCCCTTTATAATGAGATTCTTCACTTCACTTGGGTATTATGTGCTTAATTGAATTTTAAACAACCCCTGCAATCTCTGATGTCATGTTTAAATGGCTACAGTAGCTCCTCCTGGAAGTTTGAGTCGGATTATTGTTTTTTAAAAATTGTCTTTGGGTCTGTTTTTCTCTTACATAATACTAAATTAACACTTTCGTTGCATGTCTGTAAAAAAAAATACATAATTTGCGGATCGCTTAGCTTGTGAGGTCACAAAATAGGTTGAGTAGATTTGGACCAATCGTGTTCAATATGCAAATTATTATAGAATGACATGGTAGCCAATCACTGAAAGCTACAGGACAGGTGTGCTAAGATAGCTAGCTAACATAGCTAATGTTATTGATGAATAATATGAATAATATGAAAAGTTGGATAGTAATTCTGGGGGCTGTTTTGGTATATTTGGACAACTTTGGATACTGTTACATAAATAACTGAAATTCTGCAGCAGCAGGCTCATATCAATAGATTCAGGTCCATATCTAAATTCTTAATACTCAAACATTTTCTCAATTTTGTTGAACAGGCATCTCTTTTTCTAAGAACGTTGATTCATTTCCTGCTTAAATATTAATTCATATTTACTCAACTTTGAATTTCTACAGAGTAGAGAATCAAGACTACAGAATTTCCACATAGAGAGCATAGCCACCTTGGTTCTCTTAGACTCTTTATTCTGTGAGCTCATGGTTGGCTGTCTTCTGCGATGTGGTTGGCTGTCTTCATATGTTTCAGAGAAAGCACATGACAACCTTCACCCGCGTTGGTTGGTAGTTGTTGTTTGATAGGTGGTAGAGAACTGGCCAAGATCAAATTAGAGAGAAAACATATAATTGTTTATATGGTGAAGTTTGCTGTAAGGAGATGTTTATTTAACATTTATAATGATAAGGATAGTCTTTACTGGTCACATATACTTTACGGTACAGCACAGTGAAATTCTTTTCTTCGCATATCCCAGCATGTTAGGAGGTTGGGGTCAGAGCACAGGGTCAGCTATGATACAGCGCCCCTGGAGCAGAGAGGGTTAAGGGCCTTGCTCAAGGCCCCAACAGTGGCAGCTTGGCAGTGCTAGGGCTTGAACCCCCGACCTTCTGACCAGTAACCCAGAGCCTGGCAGTGCTAGGGCTTGAACCCCCGACCTTCTGACCAGTAACCCAGAGCCTGGCAGTGCTAGGGCTTGAACCCCTGACCTTCCGATCAGTAACCCAGAGCCTGGCAGTGCTAGGGCTTGACCCCCCGACCTTCCGATCAGTAATCCAGAGCCTGGCAGTGCTAGGGCTTGAACCCCCGACCTTCCGATCAGTAATCCAGATCCCCAAACGCCAAGCCACCACTGCCCCTTATGGAAGGAGTCTCTTGATTCTGTACATTTTCCATCCAAGTCTAAAGGATAAAGGACTTTGCATTTTGTGGTTTCTCAACAACATGACTGCATTTTCATCTTATTAAGTTAAAAAGAGAAAAATAGAGAGGCTGGTGAGGGAACAGCTGCTTATGATGTAAGTGATGACGTGTTTTGTTTTTCTGATGTTCTACAACTTTACATGTAGCTATAAATGGATATAAAGTATCACATCAATCATTAATTCGTTCGAAAAAATGTCGGCAAATTGTTGGCAAATGTACGAGGTGATATAAGAGGAATGAAACACTTCAGAACACGATGTTACAGGAAAGTAGGGAACACAGTACTGCATCATTGATTATTTTTTTCTCTATTTTTTAAATCTGTTGAGATTTATTCTTTACTTTAGCATCCATTCAACACAGATAATTTACTCAATCAGGGGTCATTTTTTTTAAAGAGTTCGCTGATGTTCTCCATGTATAGTATCAAGCAATTCTAAAAAGCTTGCTAAAGCTGACATGTTGAGTTCTCAAGATATATAATTGTTTTTTTGGAATATTGATACTGAGTGTTTTGGATGGGCACGTTTGCCTCGCACCTCCGGGGTTGGATGCTCGACTCCTGCCTCCACCCTGTGTGCGTGGAGCTTGCATGTTCTCCCTATGCCTCAGAGGTTTCCTCCCCCAGTCTAAAGACCTGCGGTGTAGACCCCCTGTGCCCCCATAGGGTCCAGGCTCTCTGCAACCGCCAGAGAAGTGCTACAGAACTGGATGGATGGATGGATGTTTACATCTGATTGTGTGGTTTTTCAGGTTGACACTCGCCATCACAGGTGTGACTCTTTTGGTCGTCCTCACCACCTTCGTCGGATTTCTGCCCAATGGGAGGTAAGAATAAAATGCAATAATGCATTCGAATACAAATAATGAGTTAATCATGACCAATAATTGGAACCGTGAGACACGACGAGGTGTTTCTGTGCTTATTTATGATGAAAGTTTCATAGCCTCACGTCTTTCCGTTAACAATCGGGTGTTGTGTGTTTGTGTAGGATGAAGAATGTTCTCAGTGAAAAAGTGCATTTGATGTGTTACCGAGTTTGCGTGAGAGCGCTTACTGCAATCATCACTTACCATCACAGGTAAAACTACACATAAAGGTATTCACAGTATATTTAATGCACTTTGGTATAAATCCTTTCACGAGCATTTCTTTAACAGTTTTATCCTGTGCAGTCGCTTGTTCAGCTTGAGCCATGCCACTTCTGCATAGTCTCTAATCTGATCTAATTTGCTCAGCATGGTTCCTGACAGTGTTTTTTTTGTTTTGTTTTTTTTTAAATTAAGTTGATTCAGTGCAACTGGGATTGAATTAGGGTCCATGCAGCAGCGGATGTCTCTATTTGAAATTATGAATCAGATTCCAGCCTTCGGATTTATTGATTTTCCTTTATCCTGTCTATCCTGCCGAAGTAATTGTTCCCTAGGTATCGCCTTGCCGGCTCAGCACCCAAACAACAGTTAAACACATCACAACATGGAAATGCGTGAATATTTCTTACTCGTCATACATGCTGGATTATTTATTGGTGGAGTATCAGTCATGCATAATTGTCCCAGACGTAATCTGGATTTTGGTCAAATCAAAAGAGCTGGTAAAAAACCAAACAAACGAACAAACAAAATAAAAACTGACTATGGTGAGCAGGCTAACTCGTCGTTTACTATCTTCTCACCAAAAAAAAAAGCCTTACTCGATCAATTCTTGAATCCTTTTCTCCTTTACTCTCTCTCATACTCTCTTATGCTCCCTCAACTTTCAACTCCAGACATCCCACCCTCCCCCTCCCCCCGACTAGCTGGGGCTCCTGTCTGTCACCATCTTTCTGGATTCTTTCATGCCTAAAGTTGAGGTCTGATGTTTGACAAAGCTGGTGTGCGACGTACGAGGACACATTTCTCGCCCATTCTGGCCCTGACACAACATTAATACTACAGGATCATCAGCAGCTCACGCACATCATCTTATAAAGTGCTTTTGATTCGACTAAATTATTGACTCAATAAACCATTTCGTTAGTAAAATAAATAAACAAATAAAATCCACACACTCTAGCTTCATTTTTAATTACACGCGGGACCTATACAGGACCTCACCACCCACCATTATTGTAGAAATCTGCCTCCCAATACACTCCCCACACACGGATTCAGCTAATTGTACGCTAAGCTGTGTAAGACACGTGTCTTAAAGGAATTGAGTTCAATTTAGTTTTATACATTTAGCGCATTTAACAATGGACATTGTCCCACAGCAGCTCTACAGAAATATATAACTTCAGGATATAGATTGTAAATGTATGTATTTATCCCTAGAAACACTTTCAAGCTGCAACTTTAAGAGAAGAGGTATGTGTGTGTGCGTGTGTGAAGTTGTTTGTTCATGACAATAAAAGTTTTGCCGTTGATGCCTGTAGTAACAGATCTAGGAAGCTATACCGTAGACCTGATCAGCTGCGTCGTGAAGAGGAATAGACTTTTCAGCAGCTTGTGCTAGCACGTAAGCTATGAGAGGAATTCTCCTGAGCCGTCTCTGCCAGACACCACGTTCGTTAGAAGGCTTTTTCTACTCACGTCATATAGCGAGAGACACGTTAGAGCGTCATCGCAGTCTTCTGGATGTCCTCAGGGATTGTTTTGTCTTCCTTCTGTCTCTCCTGCTTTCTGTGTCACTCTTGCTACCTTAGTTTTAAATTGGATAGGTTTATTTGGGGAACGGCAGTGATTCCATTCTCTTTCTTTATTTGTGTGTGTGTGTGTGTGTGTGTGTGTGTTTGCATGATTCAGTGAGAATAAGCCTAAGAACGGAGGAATCTGTGTTGCCAACCACACGTCACCCATTGATGTCCTCATACTAGCCAGTGACAGCTGTTACGCAATGGTAAGAGTCTGTGTGCGTGCATGTGTGTGTGTGTGTGTGTGTGTGTGTGTGTGTAGTGCATATATGCCAGATTTCATGCAGAGTTCTTTAAATGTTGCAGTTCCAAGATGTAGTAATACAGTAGTTTCTGTGTCTTAGGTGGGACAGATCCATGGAGGCCTGATGGGAGTCATTCAGAGGTCTATGGTGAAGGCTTGTCCACACATCTGGTTTGAACGCTCTGAAGTCAAAGACCGCCATCTTGTGGCCAAAAGGTAATACTGCAGCACAACTGCTACCTCCATAGTCTCCATAGTCCAGGGCGCCACACGGGAACTGAGGCACTGAGGCTCATCTGCATTGAAACATGGTGACAGTTAGACACTGTGGCACTGACAACACTGAGGCAGTCTGTTACTGTGCCACACTAAAGTACTCTGTCACCGAGTCAGTGTGGCACTGAGTCACTGGGGCAGTGGGGAAATAATGTGGCAGTTTGAAACTGTGGAGGTTTGATGCTACAGACACTAGTCTCCACAATAGTTTATTAAACAACGATACAGGTCACTGGTCTACAAACGTGGCCTACAAAACATATATTCCCCAGTGCCTGAATTTCTCACTGTGTGAGTGTTGGAGTGTGAGTATGTACCTGAATATGCACTTCAGTGCCTCAGTGCCAGAGTACCTCACTGCCTCAATGCCAGTGACACAGTGCCTCAGTGTCACAATGATACAGTGCCTGACGTCAGTGCCACAGTAGTACAGTGCCTCATTACCTCAGTGCCAGCGTGACATAGTGCCACAGTAACACAGTGCGTCAGTGCGAGACTGCCTCAGTACCTCAGTGCCAGAGTAACATAGTGCCACAGTAACACAGTGCCTCAGTGCCAGACTGCCTCATTACCTCAGTGCCAGAGTGACATAGTGCCACAGTAACACAGTGCGTCAGTGCGAGACTGCCTCAGTACCTCAGTGCCAGTGACATAGTGCCACAGTAAAACAGTGCTTCAGTGTCAGACTGCCTAGGTACCTCAGTGCCAGAGTGCCTCAATGCCACAGTGATATAGTGCCACAGTACATCAGTACCAGAGTGCAAGAGTGCCTCAATACCTATGTTTCAGAGTGACACAGGGCGACAGTACATCAGTGCCACAGTGCCATAGTGTCAGAGTGCTTCAGTATCAGAGTACCACAGTGCCACAGTGCCAGAGTGCTTCAGTATCAGAGTGCCACAGTGCCACAGTGTCAGAGTGCTTCAGTATCAGAGTACCTCAGTGCCACAGTGTCAGAGTGCTTCAGTATCAGAGTACCACAGTGCCACAGTGCCAGAGTGCTTCAGTATCAGAATGCCACAGTGCCATAGTGCCAGAGTACCTCATTGCCACAGTGTCACAGTGCCAGAGTGCGTCAGTATCAGAGTGCCACAGTGCCAGAGTGCTTCAGTATCAGAGTACCTCAGTGCCACAGTGTCACAAAGCCAGTGTGCTTCAGTATCAGAGTGCCACAGTGTCAGAGTGCTTCAGTATCAGAGTACCTCCTTGCCACAGTGCCAGAGTGCTTCAGTATCAGAGTGCCACAGTGCCACAGTGCCATAGTGCCAGAGTACCTCATTGCCACTGTGCCATAGTGTCAGAGTACCTCAGTGCCACAGTGCCATACGTTTCAGAGTGACACAGGGCCACAGTACATCAGTGCCACAGTGCCATAGTGTCAGAGTACCTCAAGTGCCACAGTGTCAGAGTGCTTCAGTATCAGAGTACCACAGTGCCACAGTGTCAGAGTGCTTCAGTATCAGAGTGCCACAGTGCCACAGTGCCAGAGTGCTTCAGTATCAGAGTGCCACAGTGCCACAGTGCCAGAGTGCTTCAGTATCAGAGTGCCACAGTGCCACAGTGCCAGAGTGCTTCAGTATCAGAGTGCCACAGTGCCAGAGTGCTTCAGTATCAGAGTGCCACAGTGCCATAGTGTCAGAGTACCTCATTGCCACAGTGCCATAGTGTCAGAGTACCTCACTGCCACAGTGCCATAGTGTCAGAGTACCTCATTGCCACAGTGCCATAGTGTCAGAGTGCCTCAGTGCCACAGTGCCATAGTGTCAGAGTACCTCAGTGCCACAGTGCCATACGTTTCAGAGTGACACAGGGCCACAGTACATCAGTGCTACAGTTCCATAGTGTCAGAGTACCACAGTGCCACAGTGCCAGAGTGCTTCAGTATCAGAGTACCACAGTGCCACAGTGCCATAGTGCCAGAGTACCTCATTGCCACAGTGTCACAATGCCAGAGTGCGTCAGTATCAGAGTGCCACAGTGCCAGAGTGCTTCAGTATCAGAGTACCTCAGTGCCACAGTGTCACAATGCCAGAGTGCTTCAGTATCAGAGTGCCACAGTGCCACAGTGCCACAGTGCTTCAGTATCAGAGTACCTCCTTGCCACAGTGCCACAGTACTTCAGTATCAGAATGCCACAGTGCCAGAGTGCTTCAGTATCAGAGTACCACAGTGCCACAGTGCCAGAGCCACTAAAGGGTTTAGTGCTTGTACATTACATAAAACCAAAGTGTACTTAATAATTGTTTACAGCAAATTTGATTACCGCAGATTTATCAGTCATGCTAATGTGAGCCAAAAGAAAACAACTTCACCTCAGCCAGGTTCAAATCCTACACTCATTTATCTCTGAGCCAGAACCATGGCATTGCTGAGAATAGATATCCACTGTCTTCACAGCTCCTTCAAGAGACCGCCATGTTGTGCTCCTTTATACATCATACCAAAACACCATCTTCTCTCCCGTCGAAATTCTTGTCCTAAATAGACGCAACCAAAAATGTGAACACATGAAAGCAGACAGTTTTCGCTGTACATGTGGCTTTTATACCAATCGATACCATTTCATTTGCAGGTTGAGCGATCATGTTGAGGACAAAAGCAAACTCCCAATCCTCATCTTTCCCGAAGGTGAGTTTATGGATTCGCAGAATTGTCGACTTTGTTATTCGGGACGCCTTTTTTTCGTGCGCTCCGTATGAGATCTTGCTGTTCGGTGTGATTCAGCTGCGTCTGTCGAATGTTGCTCGTAGGTACCTGCATCAACAACACGTCCGTGATGATGTTTAAGAAGGGAAGCTTTGAAATCGCTTCAACAATCTACCCAGTGGCCATCAAGGTGTGCAGCTTGCAGATGCAGGAAAATCTGGCTTAATATGTGCACTGTCTCTACTTAATAATAATAATAATAATAATAATAATAATAATACTTTACAAGTAATTAACCAGCCATCTCATCCTGCTTCTAAGGATCTTTATTATATTGGTATTGCTTTGTGCAGTATGACCCTCGCTTCGGGGACGCCTTCTGGAACAGCAGCAAGTTCGGCATGGTGAATTATCTCCTCCACATGATGAGCAGCTGGGCCATCGTCTGCAGCGTGTGGTACCTCCCCCCCATGAGCCGACAGGTGTGCGACAACACACACACACACACACACACACACGTTCAGGACGTGCTAACTTGCATGACAAACCCTTTCTTTGCATCAGTGCCTTTGGTACTCAAATCAGAGCCTGGAGCCTGACATCATCCACCACAGATTGGAAGTCGATGTCCAGCTTTGCATGTGAGCATGCAAACGTGTCAACTGGTGCTAATGCGTCTTCGATTCAGCGCTCGGAAAACAAGCAAATATTATAACCACGGCAGCCAAATCTCTGGGTCATTAAGGGGCTTCACTTTGAATATCCTCATAGAGTCCTGATGGAAAAAAGCTGCAAGGGTTTCTCTTTCTTCTTTTGCTGGTGCGTTCCTAAATATTCGGACTAAACGAGCGTTGTGTTGCTTGAAGCGGAAATAGATACGCATAAATAAAGTTCTTGGCGATTTTTATGGAGTATCGGTATTTATTCTAGGTGAATGTATAAGAACGAACAAATATTACAGTAGAATTAGGTCTTATTGGAGGTGTGTAGCTAAATCTCAAACGCGGTTCCATTGGACTTATGCTGCCTTCAAGGCTTGTCCGAAAAATCGATCGTAATTACAAGGTGAACGCATATGAATTGCCACCACAGTGTTAGAATATTTCTACGAGCCCTGACTTTCCAGGTTAGGGGCGTGTCAATAATAATAATAAAGTAATGGCAACCCACAGTATGAATATGGCGTCGGTAAGATTGAACAGTAATTATGCATGTTAATTATTCAGTACCACAGAATAAACGCCTAAGAAGTTTTCTCATGCCGTCAATTTATTTCTAACCAGAACCACTTCGCACACAAGAACTTCCAAGGTGCACTTGAAGGCCGTGTTATAGTGGTGCACTATTTGGGTTCTACAGTGCCCTCCACTAATACCGGCACCCTTGGTAAATATGAGCAAAGAATGCTGTGAAAAATTGTCTTTATTGTTTAACCTTCTGATCTTTTGTTCACAAAAATGCTCTCATGGATAAAAAATGGGCCGTGGTTGGATCTTCCAGCAGGGCGATGATCCAAAACATACATCAAAATCAACACAAAAATGGTTTACTGACCACAAAATCAAGGTCCTGCCATAGCCATCCCAGTCCCCTGACTTGAAACCCATAGAAAACCTGTGGGGTGAACCGAAAAGTCACGGTCGAACAATTTCCTGTTCCTAGTCACCCAGGTGTACTAAAAAAATATCGATGGGAATATACTTCAAATATATTTTTCTCCTATGAATTCATACGGGTGCCAATAATTGTGGCACACATATATTTAACAAAGATATTTTTTTTTGGATAAATCTGTGAGAGCAGAGTATTTTCTGAAAAATTTTTTTAAACAAAAGATCAAAAGGTTAAACAATGAAGACAGTTTTTCACAACCTTCTTTGCTCATATTTACCAAGGGTGCCAATATTAGTGGAGGGCACTGTATCTTGTGTAGTGAGCAAGTGTAGTCAGTATGAAGCCTTCTGGGATTAGTAAATTGAAGGTGGCAATACTTTTATGCGACTCCTGTGTTACCAAACTGAGCTTAGTATCAAATAAAAGTATGACTGTAGATAATTAAATGAAAGATTTGGCAACCGGTTTCGAATGATTATTCTGCTTTCTTTACACGGTTCTCGTTTTCTATAGTTTCGATGATATGAACTCAATATAAAACGACTGGGTCGTTAATATTTAAATGCATTCAGGTATTGTGGTGTGCTGTTACGGGAAAACAATCAATACCAGGCTGGTGTGATGTGACCTGACGCGTCGTGGAGTTACTCTCACCACCCTGAACAACAGCATGCCTGAAGTGTTTTATTCCTCTTCCACCCCAGCAATCAGCACATTTTAACCATCTTAATTTATTAGTGAGCAACATGTCACACATTTTTATCTGTTTCTAGATAATGTTGTGGAACATCTGCAAAACAAGTTAGTTCCTGTTAGCACTTATTACATTATAGCAGCTTTGAGCACTTGTTCCCTCAACCACTTCCGTTTTAAAATTCTCTCTTAAAGATAATAAGACACAAAAAATATATACTTGTCAGCCATTGTCATGCTACTGAGAAACCGTAAAAACCCACATTCATTCGAGAATGCCACAGTGCTGTAGTTCCTTAAAAAATGAAACCGATGGCCCTAATGTGCATGGGCGTTTCTTTTAATGGGCTTTTTTAACGGGTCGTTCTTTACCAGTGTTGGGTAAGTTACTCAAAAAAAAAAAGTAATCCATTACAGATGATTAATTACTAGTTTAAAATTGTAATTGGGTTACATTACTGATTGCTGCATGTGAAAAGTCATCAGATTACTAACTTTCACGTTACTTTCAAAACAAATCAAACCTACGAAAATTCACTACAAAGTGAAACTCAGAGTTCTTTCAATAATTATAGCGCGCGTCAATGTACGACGTGATAAACTTTTCTAACTAGGCTAGTTTGGTGTCGCTAGCCAAGGGGAGGAACAGCTAAGCTGTCATTGTATGGGTTTAGCTGCTACAGTGCCATGAAGAGTACATTATCTTTCCTTATGTTCTGCTCATATCACGTTCACGTAATAAAACTTCATAGACATTTACCCACCTTGTTTTCCTGCTCAGTATCAGAGGATGTTACTCTTTCAGTTTCAACTCATTTACTGGTTTAAAAAAAAAAATCGGCGTATATCCATTTTTCCCTCACACTGACTGTGAGCGAGCGTTTAGCAGAATCGAGAGCCGTCAGCCACGAGTAGAAGACACGAGTATTTCCACGTATTTTCCTGTAAACTCTGTCTGATTGGTCTCGCCTCCGTCCACTGAAGATATCAAATTACAGGCTGTCTTCTTTTACTGACGTTCCGCTCCAAGTGGAGAATTATTCGTGGCTGAAGAAAAAAAATCTTCGGGGCAAAGCGTGATTTATTTTTAAAAATGCATTTTACTTAATATTGTTTTCTTAACAATACGTTTTGTAACGTCATTTTATTGACATCAGTCACTGGTATCAAATGACATCCATTTAAAATGTTATGCGTTGCATTACTGCGTTATCAGAAAACGTCATTAGATTGCAGTAACGCGTTACTTTGGAACACGTTACACCCAACTCTGTTCTTTACTGAGAACCATGCACAAAGGATTTTGACTTTCAGAGATTTAGTGCCAGTGTCAGTGCTGTTCTCTGCTTACAGGAACACATGTCTGAAACCGTGACAGTTCTGATGTTGTGAGGACATCATACTGGCAGTCAGTGGAAAACGTCGATGCTTTTGTTTTTTCCTCTATATAAAGTTTTATTATTATTATTATTATTATTATACACAGAGTTGGTTTCTGTTTCAATAAAACTATGATTATTATCAGGGTGGGGTTTAGGTGGACGAATAGACAAGTAATGGCATATTTCTGCAGAAGTAGTAATTCAGTGGAAAATGTAGTCATAGAGTGTGTGTGTGTGTGTGTATGTGAACTCCAGTGACCCCGACTGGTCTAGCAATAACAGGAAAAGGCTTGATTATGACAGACACTCTCCTTCCACTACAGCTCGCAGATGGAAATCCTCACTTTCTCTTTCAAACTGTCACACAAACGAGTCTGAACACTCGATACCTTATAAATGTCTTAAATGGTTTAAGCTCACCCTCTGTGTTTGTGTTAACAGGAAGACGAGGACGCCGTGCAGTTCGCAAACCGAGTTAAAGCAGCTATCGCCAGACAGGGTGGCCTGGTGGACCTGCTATGGTGAGCAAGCGTTAGCCTTAGAAACCTATGCTTCTGACAAAAAAAACACACCCAGCTATCATGGAGAATATGACAGCACTTGAATTGAAGATGAAAACAGTATTTGTTGAGCTGAGCATGACGTTTTTTTTTTTGTGGCGTGTACACACATTGACTAACAAACCATTTTGGTTCATTTGCATATGGTGACATTTTAACCCGTCTGGACAATCTTAAAATCTCATTTTCGTATTCATTTCCATTTAGTTTCAAATGCATAGCAATTTATCAGACTTGAATGAATGCGACATTATAAAGACAAACTTTTGTGGGAGACTACACATTTTGTACAAACTCTATACAGTGGTTATGAAAACTTTTACACAGCCAAAGATAAATCATGTCAGGTGTTTTTCCACCTTTAATGTGATATAGCAACCAACAAAGTAAGTAAAAAACAAATATAAAGTTTTATGGGAATCAACAAAAAAAATGAGAAAATCAGAATCAGCATCAAAAATTTGAATAAAAAAATCCGATCAAATCAAATAAAATCAGAATCAAATAAAATAAAATCACATACATACAATAGCCTGGTTGCACAAACCCCTTAACTAATACTTTGTCAAAGCACATTTTACATCACCCAGTCTTTTTTTGGTAAACGTCTCCCCAGACTTTATTTGGTAAATTTATTCCAGTCTTCCTTGCAAGATCTGTCAAATTGCGAGGTGATCTCCCGTGCACAGCCCTCTCATTCCACAGGTTTTCGATAGGCTTTAGATCGAGGGTCATTCCAAAATGTTGATCTAGTTCTTATGAAGCCGTTCCAAATTTGTGAACTTGGACTTGGGTCGTTATCCTGCTGGAAGGTGAAATTTGTCTTTGTGTTCGGCTGTCTAACAGAGACCTGCAGGTTTTGTCCCAGAATAGATGATTATTTGGAGCTATCCATGATTCTTGACTAAAGCCCCAGTCTCAGCTGAAGAGAAGCTGCCTCAGAGCATCATGCTGCCACCACCATGCTTCAACGTGTATGGTCTTCGTTTTGCACCAAACATACCTTTTAGATTTATGTGCAAAATGTTCTAACTTGGTCTCATCAGACCATAGCACATTTTGCCATGTGGTTTGGGGTGATTTAGTTGGGTTTGGATGTTTTTGTGTTTTTGTTTTTTTTGGTGAGAAAGGGTTTCTATCTATCCATTCTACCTCATAGCCCAGATGTGTAAAGAATATGAGAGATTGTTGTCACATGCAGGGAGCAACCAGTATATCATTTCTGTAGCTCCTTTAATGCTGCCGTAGATCCGTCTCTTTTTGTCGTTTTGTCAATTTTGGAGTGAGGTCCTTTTCTTAGTAATGTCACTGCGGTGCCGCGTTTTCTCCATTTGTTGTTGGTGTTGGTCCACGGTACATCTAATGTTAAGATCCCGTACATTACTTTGTAAGCGCTTTGTAGCTTCAGCAGAGAATTGAAACCAAGAAGATGTCAAGAAAATCCTACAGAAGCAGCTGATCTTTGTTTGGCGTTGTACACAATCACTCCATTGATGACATGTGCATGATAATTACTTTTGAACTTCAGTCTGAACGTGAATTCTGAGGTATAGAAAGTATAGACGTGAAACTATTTGTTTTAAGAATACATCATTAAGAAAAACCTGGCATTATGGATGTGATGTTTTGATGTAGAAACGATGGACCAGAGAAGTTAAATACAGTGAAATTTAAGTCAAAGACATGAGTGAACATTTGAAATGTAGGTTTGTTCCTGGGCTTTATTAACTTTATTTTTCCATGGTATGATTGACTTTTTTTTTGTGTGTGTGTGGGGGGTCGGGTGAATGGGGGGGGGGTCGGGTGAATGGGGGGAGGTTCCATGGTACTGTTGACATCTCTCTTTCTTGGCTTTTTTTGACTATCAACAAAAATAAGAGTGACAGCCTGTGTCAGTGCAGTAAAGAAAATGAAAGATGGTACAGTAAAAGTCCATAGTGGCTTGGGAACCTGCATAAATGACAGCTAAACACTTTACAAACATTACATATCTCTCTATGTAACTACTGCCCACATGTCTATTTGTAATAAACATGTAGACTAACAGAACTGTGGACATAATACATAGCAAGCTACGATAGTGGAAATAAATTAAGATGAATAAAGCCTGGATAATTTCAGGTACATACACGCAGCTTTATCCATATCAAAGTTTCTACTATCGCATCTGTTAAAGTAACTGTTTCTGTTAAGACTCCGTTAACTTGCCTGAGGAGGTCTGATCGGCCCTGCGAGGACGCGCGCTGATAGAGAAACGTTCCCATTGGCTGCAGCCTGTAGGTATTTTGACCAATCACGAAAGTCAACATTGCGCAACCACACGCAGAATATCCCCACTACGCTTATGCACGGAACTCGCATTTATGTGCAGACTTTCGAGTGGATAAAAGATAGAAACCCTCTTAATTTCTCAAAAAATATTTAGCCAGTTTGAACTGGAAATCCATCCCCCCTTGAAATTCACTCCCCGGACTCCGACTCCCCGTGTACCCCCCTCCTCCTATATCCAGCCCAGCTAACAGCTCGATTCAATTCAATTCAATGTTTATTTGTAGAGCGCTTTTAACAATGGACATTGTCTCAAAGCAGCTTTACAGAAATATAAAACACAGGATACAGATTTCAAGTGTGTGAATTTATCCATATTGAGCAAGCCGGTGGCAAGGAAAAACTCCCCAAGATGATATGAGGAAGAAACCTTGAGAGGAACCAGACTCAGAAGGGAACCCGTCCTCATCTGAGTAATAACGGATAGTGTGAAAGTAAAAGAAAGTTCATTATGGTTTTTATATGAAGTCTGTTTGTTGAACTAGTCCATTGTTCACTAAAGGAGGCCTGAGTGTGTGGTAATTGCAGTCCCAAGGCCATAGTAGCAACCGTAGTCCAAGCAACCACAGCGAAAATGTCCATGTGGAACTGAGGTCCAAAAACCATTTCCATGGTACTTCAAGAGGTACCATCCTCAGCAATCTCCTGCACCGCTCGTCGTCGTCCTCACTGGCATAATGTAGTCTCCAGTTGATGAGAGCTCCATCCAGAGGTAGGGCATCAGGATGGATCAGGCAGGTCCAGAGAGCAGAAATGGTCAGGATCACTGGCATCTCCGTTAAATCATGTGTAGCTCGCCAGAAGGAGAGAGGGATAATAACCGTAATAATTATAATAGATCAAACTGGCGCAATGAAATACTACAGATAATCTTATACCAAAAGTGTCCTGAATATGCGTTTTTGATTTTGGTCAAGGATTTTTAAAAAAAATGTATTTATTACCCAGCAACACTATGTTTTTTGTCTTTAGGGATGGTGGCTTAAAGCGCAGCAAAGTGAAAGACACCTTTAAAGAAGAGCAACAGAAACTGTACAGCAAGATTTTGGTGGGAGCTCACGAAGACCGCAGTCGCTCCTGAGGAATGAAGGATGACTGAGGTGAAGGGACAGGAAAGAAATTGAATCTTAAAAAAAAAAAACCAACCCAACCCATCAGGATTGCGTTGTGAGCCACGTCTTACATGTGTTCTGGGAGAAGGGATTTGATTTTCACCAGTCAGTTCCTTCACTTATTATGTTTGACTCACCAAACAAAACATGATAATTTAATAATGTGGCCACTCTGTAAAGTCTTTAAGCACACTTTCTCTAAGGTAAACGGGTTGCTATCATACGCTCAAAAACAATGGTGTAGCAGCAGGACATTGTTTTTTTTTTCTTTATTTTTTAGCTTTGTTAATCCATTTTTTATCACATTCAAGTCCTATTTATATTATTATTATACTTCGTTTGTTACGGTAAGGTTTTTTTTTTTTTTTACTTTATCTCTGCTGTGTGAATATATGGGTCCTGTAGATGTTTTACAGTAAAGAAGACATCAACTCAAATAGGCCCTAATGCAAATTAGTAAGTACGTTATAATATTGTCACTGCTGAATTCTCAATTCTGATTGGTCAAAAGGCGTTTTTCTACAAAAGCAGCTCTGATAGTAGTTCCGGCTACAAAGGAAATCACAGGTGTAAATTAATGGGCTTGTTTTAATACGTCATCGTTTCTATAGTGACGACTCGTTCACAGGGACTTGTATGATGCACCACTCTACATAAGAAACAAACAAGAAAGATTCTTCGTTGTTGTTTAACAGTTGCTACGGTGACATTTTCATTTTCTGCAAGAGGAGGTGTTTATTTAATTATTTTATTAATGGAAGGAGTCTGTAGTAACAGCAAGTATGTTTTCCACCATGGGAAAGTCTTCAGGGCTTTGAGGTTTCACGGTAACATGACAAGCTGTGTGTTTTGGCTTATTAAATACAAGAGAAAGAAAGGGGATCACAGTTTATAGCTGATGTATTCCATGTAAGAGCCCTTGGGATAGAGCCTAAAGAAACAGTGGGTTGAAGACCTTGTTTACTTGTTCGTACATGCAAAGTGCGTCTGTTCCACAGGTAGAGCATCAAAAACTGAGTCGCTTTTCAGAATTGCAAGCATACAAGTGTTCAGCATTTTCTGGTTA
This sequence comes from Ictalurus furcatus, assembly GCF_023375685.1. Classification (NCBI taxonomy): domain Eukaryota; kingdom Metazoa; phylum Chordata; class Actinopteri; order Siluriformes; family Ictaluridae; genus Ictalurus; species Ictalurus furcatus. Next base: position 5,449,937 of record NC_071259.1, read on the forward strand.
CGCCACACCTCATAATGTCATTCGTAATGCTTTAAAGGTGCAATTATGTTTGGTGCTCACTGTAGGAATATTGCCAATGTACTGCAAGAATGTAAACATGTATGACAAGATTATGTTCAGTTCAGAAATTTCATAAAACATCTGAGCAAAAAAAATGCACATGCACATTCGTCCCAGTCCCAGTCCCCCCCCCAAAATATATATATATATCCATCATTTTGTAAGGAAAACAAACATTTTCCAACCTAATCTCTATCTATTGCATCTGTAGCATATGAGTACTTATGTAGCATATGAGGACAAGGATTTCTACACATCAGCTGTAAATTTTGAATGAAAGTTACTCGTTTTCAGAGTTGGATTATGCAGATGCTGAAGTGGATTTTCTGTGAGCCTCATACATATTACACAAATCAAATCGGTGTGCAGTTTACGCCTCCAAGGTTGCCAGATTTTGCCAGAAACTCCATGAACACTGGGTGGAATCGAACCCCCAACCCTGTAGGTGTGAGGCAAACGTATGAGCACTTGTCTTTAAGACTAAAAAAAATCAGGGATAGAAAATGTGGACTGAAGAAGGAAATAGTGTTTTTTTTTTTTTTTTTTTTGCTTTGTTGTCAAATAAAACATAAAAATAAGAGACCATTTTAAAATGAAAAATAAAAATTAAACAACTAATAGGAGACTAGTATATTGCTAATATACAGTATTCCTACATGAATAGACCTAATAGTAATGATCACATTAATCACTGCAAATTTAGTATAATTGAACAAAATTGTTAAGTTTATAAAATAGCACTTGTTCCAGCACGTTGTTTTTTGCACTTTATATTATTCTTTTTTTTTTTTTAAATAATATTGTGCACTGACACCTGAACTGTCTGAATAGCACTTGAATCTGAGTTTTAAATACCAACATGCACATTTTTGGCATTAAATTCTCACTACGTGTGTGTAACTCAAATCTGAATACGACCCTAATTCTTTCCTTTTTTCAGGAAGGGGAATTTGTAGCTCACACTAGTTTTGTAGTGTAGCTCAAACTGAAACATAAAAGTGTCTTAATTACTTCCTGATGGCACAGGAATACTAGAAACTTAGAGAAAGAATACTAGAGAAAGTATAATGCTGCGTTCATGGTGTCTTGTAAACGGTCATTTACAAGTTGTAATAACGTCATTTCCCACCTCCACGAAAGCATGTCTGGTAGTTGAGAAGACAACCCCAAGTTGAAATTACAAGTTGAGGGGGTGTTGCCTTTAACTTCGCCTCAAACGCAGCATAAGTCCCTGGATTTACTTATTACTGTAGTCCTCTAGTGTTTAAAATAGGATTTTGTCTCGTCGTAATATTTCAGCGATAATAAACAGGTTTTCTGAAATGTCAGAATTCTTCTCTGTGGTAATTACACATACACTACAGATGCAGTGGTTAGATATTTGACTGAAAATGGCTGAAGTTTCATGTAATGCTATGGACAGCCCCGTTCAATAAAGGGCTTGGCAGCAAGTTCAAAGAGGCTCTCTCAAATTGAAGAAATGCAATGCAATTTCCGACGTCACGCTCTAGATTCACCAAGAACTGAGAATGGTCAGTGTTCTGAGCACTGCATATGAGTGTGGTTTGTGCATATGTGTTAAAACCAGCCCTAATGCTCTGATGATGTCCTCTGAGATGGCATGAACTCGCACATGTTGGGACTTCAGCTAAAGGGTCCAGATATTATTTTACATCTACTTACAGCTAGCTTAGAGCTAAACCGTGGCAAATGTTCCCATACTGGTTCAGTCCTGTTGAACCGTTTGCTTGTTTGTTTGTTTGTTTGTTTGTTTCATGATATGGACTTCTGACCTGAATGAAGTCTCAACAACATGAACCAGTGTAGAGTTCAGCTTTATGAAGAGGGCAGAATGAAGCTCTCAGTGAAGCACCACGTGGAGAGATCTAATGATCCTTTGAGACGGGCTGATTTTAAGAATATTTGTGCACATCGAAATTTATGCATAATCCTAAAAATAGCTTGCACGCTTTGAACCTTGGGAATTAAGTCGAAAGCTAAATGCAGGAACGAAATTTTGGATGCACTAGTCGTCTGGCTGTTGGAATTGAGCTAGCGTATGTTGACTTTGGCCTCTCGTACATTGCGGGTGAGTGGATATTTGGCTTGAGCGCATTATTTGCATCAGTGCTGCCAGTGACTTGACTGCTGCCAAGCGAAATCCTTCTCTCATCAAGTCAGCTCTTAAATCTCTACCACCCTGTCCTCCTAACCTGAAAACAACCGTGCTTCTGTCATGTCTATGGATGAAATTAGTCAATAAAAAAATGACAAAGTTTACTTGAGTTTGTCATGTGTATAATCTCAAAACTGCAACGCTGTTAAATTCTTGATTCGGATTATTCAGAAGGTGATTATTTCTTTCTGTAACCGCAGCTCTGACAGTATTCCTATCTGCAAGGTTCATAATAATGTAACAGATCATTCACAGGGACATGTATGGCAGCTGTTCCATATAAAATGTTTGTAAAAAAAAAAAACCAAAAACAAAACATGTCTAATTGTTGATACGATTAAGTTTTCTGTGTGGAGATGCTTCTTTATTGCTTTTCTTTATTACTAGGAAATACTTGTATTTATGCCTTATATTGTATGTCTTTATTAGCATTGTAAAAATGTATATAGTCCATTTAACGTCTGCATTTTCTTCTTCCTAGCAGAAGAGAATATTGTAATATTAAAACATCCTCTAGAATGATTATTATTTCATTATACTGGATGTTATATGAGGGTTTTAAATAATATATATCACTGCAGTGGAGGGGTAGGTATTGTAGAAATTTACAGTGCAGAATTGATGTGTTTGTTCTTTAAAGAAATATGCAAACCTGATCTATTTTGAATTCGTAATTCGTATGCTAAGGGAAGCTGCACGCATAGAAGCGACTTGTTTTGTCACTTTTTGAATACCGTAGTTACATACTTTTGCAAATATGATAAAGCTGGTACGTCCTACAGATAAACTGTAATGAAAGTAGTACAAACAAAAATGTTTAAATGAACGAATACACGAATGGTAGTTATCATTTTCCAGTTTCCATCAAAAAGGAATCAAGCTGCAATAAACTCGATGTTGCTCAGGGATGAGAACATTAGCCTGAGTTCATTTCCATGATTCAGCATTTTACCTCCTGTTGTGCCAAGCCGAAGCTATTCCTGGCACACTGCCAAAACAAATTATCTTATGAATATGTGCATTTGATTTTCTCTTTGTCGCAGCCTGACAATAAAGAAGCACATCTGGTCATATACACATTACACTAGGCTTTGCTGAATAGCCAACTGTGTGAATGGAATGGGGTGTGTGTGTGTGTGTGTGTGTGTGTGTGTGTGTGTGTGTGTGTGACACAATTCAGTTCAAAATGTTATTCATGCAGAGAAACTTAACTATGGCTAATGATGCCTCATCCCATTAAAAAAAAAAAAAAACCCAATAAATATGAAATCATCAAGCCAAACCAAAGGGGCTTTAATGTGGCAGGTGTATAATGTAAGTAACTTGTGGTAGTAAGCCTTTGTCATTAACATTACAGAGGCGTGTCTATAACATTGTAATTGCTATTATCACAGCTACATCAAATACATCTATTATAAAAGTATCTGTCCTTATTTACAAGACACATCACACATAAAAGATTTACAAAGTAACCTTACAGTGCACATAAAGTGCATTGTATAGTGCTAGATTACAGGCAATAAAATAGTCAGTTTGCACATCCACCAGCCTCCATATACACCCTTAGCCATCCAATAATATGTAAAGCATACAATATACAGAAGAAAGAAAGGAGGACAAGAACAAACGACAACAATATTACTAGTAGAACTTTTACTATTACTAATACTACAACTAATAATAATAACAATCCATATCCCAGGAAACTCGGGGCACAAGGCGGGGTACACCCTGGACGGGGTGCCAACCCATCGTAGGGCTACAAATAATTTGGAAATGCCTGAAAAATCAGCCTAGAATACATGTGTTTGGACGAGGCACGACAAGAACATGCAAGCTCCGTCCACACAAGGCGGAGGCTGGATTCAAACCCCCAACCTCTAAGGTGTGAGACAAACGTGATAACCACTAAACCACTGTGCCGAAGAAGAAGAAAAGGAAGAAAATAATAATAATAATAAGAAGAAGAAGTAGAAAATCTAGTCCCTGCATCCATTATCATGTATATAAACTCTTACAGAAGATGTAATCTGGCTGCACAGCACTTAATTGTACAATACATTGAACCAAGTGGGCGGGGCTAAAGACTTCTTGGCAGTTAGTGGGCGGGGATGAAGACCGTTTGTATGCAGAGCGATGGGCGGGGCTTAGCAACTTTTTGGCTGCTGTACAGTACAGTACGTTCACTCGGGTTCTGGGCGTGGCTAAACAGTGTAGAGCAGCCCGTAGTGGGCGTGCCTTACCGATTTACGAGCCGATAAACAGAGTCAGAAAGACTCTTGGATGTGATGCGGTGCTGTAAAAACTGCTGCAGTGTGTCGTGTTTAATGCCGGTTGGAACCTGTAGCCCAGTTAACATGAACTCAGGAGGAGAACTCCAGCCGTCGCGGTGTCAAGTGGACTTGAAGACTTAACGAAAGAAAGTGAGAATATGCTGAGCGACTTCAGTTCAACCGGAGCACCACTCACAACGTGAGGCATGTCGGTTTGAACTATGTGCTGAAGATAAGATAAAGCAGCCCGGTTTCTTCTGAACTGGCTTTCAGCTGATTTCTCTTTAACCGGTCTGCTTGCGAAAGGCACCTGTAAGAAACACCTATCTGTCAGAGGACTTTTCTCTCCCGGACTAGTTTATCAGGAATTGGGATAATGATGGAGACGCTCACGGATGTTTTACTAGTCACTGCAAATGTTGGCTCGTTATTTGACAATGTAAGTATGCAAACTATTACCGTCTTGTTTCATATTTGTTAACAGTTTATTATTATTATTATTATTATTATTATTATTATTATTATTACACAGAGGATAGAGCCTGAATTGTTATACTGTGTTCAACTGCTGTAACTGAAGGTGACATGTAATAATAATTGAGGTAACCACGCGACATCTTGAAAACAACCGCGATTGCACCTTGTATAACCCAAGTAAACTAATCTATGTTAATTCGCTCTTACTAGGAAATACCACTATCACCATCAGCAAATCAGGTGATAGCAAAAAACAAACAAAAAAAACCCCAACCAAAAACACCCTCCTTATGTTGTAATTCAGGTTGCGACATCTTCACAATATTAACAATTCTTGCGCAGTCGTAGAGTTTAGTCTAGTCCCCCTGCCCCCGCTGCCCCCCCTGCCCCCCCTTTCTTTTTCGTCGCTAGGCTACTTAAATACTGCGTTCACAAAATATCATACTAGCCTACTAATTAGTATTTCAAATTATAGTCGCGTACTGTTTTGACATACTACTTAGTACAGTAGTATGCGCCTTTTGACTCGCGTCGTTCCACCAGGCCTCGCGGAGCTTTTTCACATCCCCGGGCTAGAGTAGCGCTCTGTCGCCGGCTCGAAGCGCGCTGTCACCGGATTGGCTGTGAGAGTTCCTCGCAAGGCGTCGCGACAGGAAACTAGCAGCCAGCCTATCAACAGCCGCTCAGTGTTTGTGTTTAAATGAAACAGGAAACAGACCCGTCAGCTCTGAGACGTTTAAAAGAACTTCATCCATTTCAGTCTTAGCAGAAATCACTAAATGCTCAGTTAAAAAAAGAAAAAAAAGGCCAGGCCTTTTTTTTAACGCTATAAATAAACGTACATTTACATTTTAAACCGTTTACATATCACGACAGAGCGAGCAGCCCGGCTCTTACAAGTCTGGATACTCCAGACTGCATACTACCGCACTAAATAGTATTTATAAATAGTGCACAACCCTTGATAATTTAGACATTTGGACAGCCTGCTTAATTTGGGTAGTTTGGGGTGTAACCTTTGCATTCAAATAAATCAGGAAGTCGTCGGCTTCTTCATTGACGTTTAAAGGGCTGTGGCGCGAAAATGAACACAAACAAACAAAGAAACAACACACACTGAGACATTAAATTAGCCTTATAGCTAAGTGAGAAGTGAAATAGTAACCATGAATATTATTTATGAAGGTGTCTGTGCCTAAATACTACATCACGATATTTGAAAACTTATTCAATATACTATATGTATCCCAATATTGTTTTCTCACAGAGTAGTCATCAAATTAAAATAAATAAATAAATAAATTAATTAAAATAAATGGAGCTATGAGTTTAACAAAAGAATAAATATTTTACCACAGGAAAGGAGAAAATCATTCGCATTTTATCATCCAGTCAGCTACTTGTTACAATGAGCTGCTCAATAGTATGAAAGTACTGACAATCTATCAAATAAAAAAAAAAACCCCAAAGTATTGTGATGTAATTTATCACGATCACAATATTACGTAATAACCATAATCGAAGATACTGTGGTGTGACGCGACCACGCAGAAGTCGATTATTTCTCAGTAACAGTTCATCATGAAATGTTTAGTCCTCTCGTACTACATCAATATGACAACGCGAGCATTTCTATTCATTTAGAAATGTTGTACATGTTATAAACAGTTGTTAGTTTTCCTGCATCTCATTTTTCAATCTGTCGAAAAGTTATTAATACAAAAAAAAAAGAACAAAACAAAAAAACGAACAAAACAAAAAAACGCGTGTCTTGTTTGTGAAGACTTGCTTGAGATTTACTTTCTTACTTCTGACTGTTACAAAACACTGACACTGGAAACGTCTTCCAGAAAATGCTAAATAAATATCTCTTTACAGAAAACTTTATTTACACAGTCATTTACACACATTTTTAAAATCTGTTTACGTAGCGAAGCCCCATCAGAGACTCTGGTATATAAACTTGATCAACGGCTTCTGAATTCAACAGTACTGTAGTATGAATTGTCATAATGACCTAGTCCTTGTAGAACGTTGAGTTGAGCTTGTGAATAATATGAAACGTATTAGTGGTCTAATATTGTCATGAGGTGCTTCATGTAATGGGAGCTCTGCACAGGTCGATGGTTTCCCTGTTTGAACACACCTACAAAAAGTAGAAGAATTAAGGTGTTTACATGTCTATAATGCACTTCGATAATGCGACTAAAACAGGAATACTCCACACGTCTTAATTTGATTTGTGTTTACTTCGAGTACGATCTTAATCGGATTAAGGTAATTAAAAATGGCTGTATACATGGTAGTTTCTTAATCAGAGTATCGTCTTAATAGGGTTAATAGTGGATTATTGTTGTCCATGTAAATGCACTGAATGCTCAGCTGGTTTCTGTGATGCACAGAAAGTTCTGTAAACGATGTCTAATGTAAATATACGGACCACCAACATCCAGTCTATCAGAGATGCATCCCACATGTTTCGACCAGCTCCAGTTACAGAGCCTGGTGAAAACCTGGGAGATAAAAGCAAACAAACAAACAAACAAAAAAAAACCCCATATGATACGGACCAGCAACATCCAACCAATCAGAAAAGCAGGGATTTCTATTTGCATGTCAGTCATGTTGCCTGTCAGATCAGAAAGCTTTCCTATTGCACTAGGGTCCAGGTGTTCTAGCCGATGGACAGTAGTACGTGTTTTATGGGCTTGGTTTTGGAGGGCGGCGGCGTGGGGGGTTCAACATCCAACAGAGTGACTGACTAATCCTTCACTGTTGTACATAGTTGTACATTGACAAACAAGACCATGTTGGTTCTCAGCTTGAGATTACAAAGCCCAAGTTGTTGTCTTAAGAGTTTTGGTCAGGACTTCGCCTTCATTATATCTGCAAATGGAAATTTGGCCACACATCCAGCTTCCAGTGGCCATATTTGGCACAGAGAGCGCATGTTTGGGTCCACTGTGACCATAAACAGATGAATATCTTTCCTCAAAACCATTTCAACCTCCTCTTGACTTTTTTTTTTTTTTGTAGTAGGTCAGCGCTGACGTGCTGGCTGTGAAAACAAACGTCCAAAAATGGTGGGGCTCCTTGTATTCACGTCAACGGTTCACAGATATGATAGGAGCGCTGAGAAACCTGAGGTGCTGTCTGTCTTCGTGCAGGAAAGTTATGAAATGTTTATGTGTGACCTGATTGTAGCAAACTGTGTTCTGTTGTTGAAATTCCTACAGATAGTGTGAAGACAAAAAGCAGCTTTTTGGTTGTGTTTCACTGCAGCTCAGTTATACTTCTGAATTGTGTCAAACTTTGTATTGACAGCTTTTACATTGAAAAACCACATGACACCTTGTGTTGCATGCTGTTGTGAAGTCAACAATCCTCCAAGCAGCTGAAACCATCGAGCACTTTCCAGGTCATCTTTCTCCATCTTGCTGCTTATTGTTGCTTATTAATGCCTTTTTTCTCTCTCTCACAAACATGTCCTGTTCAGCCAGAATTAAACGACAGCTTAAATGCATTTAAAGTATCTCTGAAATATCAGCTCTTCCAAGTGCAAGTCCAGCGAGCCGAAATGACGCAGTATAAATTTGCGGATTTCTCCTGAGACAGGGAGATGAAGGAAGTTTCCACTGGCCTCATTGTTTTTCCACTCTCAAGGAGTGAATGAGTGAAGACATTTGCTTCGAGACTGCTTTTAGGCAGAACAACCTGGGAGAATGCTTCTGTAGGCAGACCTTTGACTCGTTTCTTTTTGTGTCATATCTGAAGTTAATATCAAAAGCATATTGACATTGAATTTGAATCAGTGCACAGTATATAAACAGCCTTCTGTTTAATCTATCTGGCGTGAAGCTATTTAGTCACTTTTGTTTTCCATGATTTGTCTGCGAACACGACTCCAGAAGATTTATAAGATAATTCAGGCCTTGCGGCATTTTGGAGTTTCTTTCTTTCCGGCTCGTTGATCATGTTCCTAATGTTCTTGGGCTTCCTGATCTTGTACTGATGATCAAGATAGTCTTCATTTGTCTGGCTTCAATATTTTTTGGATTAGCTGCTCTGCCCACTGCTAGATGATCTCAGAATTCTGCCTGGAGCACCTTGTGTACTTCTGTTATGGTAAATGGTCTGCACTTATATAGCGCTTTTTTTAACCTTAGCGCTTCCAGAGCGCTTTACACCGGTTCTCATTCACCCATTCACACACACACACACACACACACACACACTCACACACCAATGGTAGCAGAGCCGCCATGCAAGGCGCTAGCAACGTTGGAGCAACTTGGGGTTCAGCTCTTGGAGTTCTTGTCCAAGGCATGTGGAGTCACGTGGGCCGGGAATCGAACCGCCAACCCTACGATTATTGGACAACCTGCTCTACCTGAGCCACAGCTGCCCATAATGTAGAATATGGTACTTCATTGAAGTAATGAATGAGCTCGACAAGTAAACAACCCCGACATTCGGCACCAGTTTGCCGTACTGGAGTCTGAAGGAATGATGTCAGATGTCTGTGATATGAAATAAAAAGACACGCTCACATTAAGGTTTGTGTAACTCTTCTAGGAAATTGCCATTTAACGAATTACCCTTAATGACATTCCATAACGAAGCAAGGAAATGCTTTATGAGTGAGCCGAGGTAATTGCTGCAACTGGTAAACAGGACAGCGCTTCGGTGGAATACAGTGAAAGTGGTTTTGATGTCATTGCCGTGTGGTATACAGGTTCTGCCCACGCAGTAGACCAGTGCTGGCTCACAAGCATGCAAATAATTTATGCAAAGCCCCGTGAACCTTATATGGTGGGTCAAGGTAGACCATTACTAATATAAAACCATTGAACCATTCTTTTTAAATCTCCTGGAGTCCATGTTTGCTTTTATCCTAAGAAGGGAGCTGGCACCTTTGGAGACAAAACAGACCCACGACATACATACCACCTCCATCATACTTAACAATGGTGATTTGGTTCTTTTCTGTATAACCCATCCTTCTTTTTACACCAAAGTCACCTTGAGTGTTTGTTTCTTACATTTGTTGTTAGATGTAAGAAAAGGTTTTTTTTTTCTTTTTCTTGGCACTCCTTCCAAATAGCTGTCATACAGTTAGGGAACTAATTAGATTTTCCAGATTTGGCAACCAGAAAATGCTCCTGCAAATCCCCAGCCTTGACCTGTGGAGTCATTTTTCCTTCTCTTACCATCCACTTCATTGTGCATGGGAGCAAAATACACTTGCATCCTCTTCTTGGTTGGTTCATTACAGCTCAGCTTGTTGTAAAAACTTCCTAAGTCTTGCCCAAACAGCGGATATGGGCATTTTCAATCGTTTAGCTATTTATAATAAGACTTTTGTCTCGTTTCATTTATGGATTCTCTAATCTAACCTTCTCCCGTGTTACTAAGAATCACTAAGGGAATTTGGCCTCGGTGTCACCTCATATTTTTACTTCAGTGAAACAGGAAGTCATGGATGACCAGTTCCATGGACAAGATTTTCTAAGGTACACTCAGGGGAACCTTAAAAAGTAAGATATAAGAACTTCTAGGAGTCAATATTTGTGATTCATGGTATTGTTTAAAAAATTGATAAGGGATTAGGGTTTACCTTCAAATAACTTTACTTGAATTAAAGGTTAGATTTCTTTATTTTAGCATGATATTAAACTAATTAAAGACAAAGACATTTCAAAGCTATTTACCGGGGGTGCCAATAATTCTGAAGCTGGCTGCAACCCCTTAGCTACCATGGCCCTGTTAAACATTTTGTGACTCTAAATTTAACAAAAAATATTATGACAAAATCAAACGAATTAATTATTTATAATTAATACTAATTAAACATTTTTATTGAATATAATGAATCACTCATAAGCAGTTTCTGGGAATGCTTTTCTTTAAATTTCGTGTTCGGAAACCGGTCTGCACCTCTTTTGTCTTAAAGACCGGTCTAGCAATGACTGATATGTAAGATATGTAACTCAAGAGCATGACCTGAAAGCCTCCGCTTAAAACCGATGTATGCGAGCAGGCTCTGGTTTCTAACTTAATCCTCACACACATTCTCCTCTCATGTACTTTAGATAGCTTTGGTGTTTTTCTGCCTGTGTCTCATGTATTATTCAGCATGGCCTTTGATCCAGGTTTCTACAGGCTTCGCGTTATTGCTGCTCTTTGTTCAAGCTCCCTTTGTTTAATCACAGATTTTCGAGGTTCCTCAGAATTCAGGATTGATTTGAATGAACTGAGTACTGAAAGTGTTTGAAAGAGCGATGTACTGGATAGAGGTCGACCGATAGTGGATTTTACCGATACCGATAACTAAGCTGGGCAGTACTTTCCGATAACTAATTAATCAATAGATAGTTTTAATGAAGTAAAATTGATACTGAATGAAACCGTAACACTCAGAGTAAAATATTACTGAACTTCATTACAAAAAATAAACAGTACTGACTGTACTATGAAAATGTACTGTACTTTTTAAATTATATATATATATATATATATATATATATATATATATATATATATATATATATATATATAAACTTATAATCAATATTAAAGTAGCTAAAAGATATCCATCCAAACTGTATGAAAAAACACTCCAAATAACAAATAAAAATAGAGACATCCAAACTGAATAAAAAACACTTCAAATAACACAACAAAATTTGCCACTGATGCTTTTTATTTCGCCTCTAGAGGCCGCTCTCGTACTGTATAACGATTGCGGACCCTTATCAGCCGCTCTGCAACAGACGCAACCGGGATATGCTATCGGTGTGGATTTTTGTCGATAACCCATAGTTCCAGCAGCCAGTTATCAGTGCCGATTAATCGACAAAACCGATCATTCGGTCAAGCTCTAGTACTGGATCTGTGGTCTTAGTTATTGAAGTCAAAGACTAGTATATATTCGTCATCATCATCAACAACAACAGCAACAATAATAGCAATAATAAGGACAATCACGACAATAGTAATAACATTAACAGCAACAACAACAATAATAATAAGTATTTAGAATCTTTGATGACTGTCTTGATATTGAATTACAGTTAATATAATGTATTTAATTATAATTTACTATTATTAAATTGCGGTAATGTATATAATTACGCAATTACTTCAATAGGATGCCTAGCTAGCTACATATCTGGCTCATGGGTTTAGCAAAAATTTTGGCACCTTGCAGGTTAAATCCTTTTTCGTTGGTAATCTAATGCATAGCATCCACATTATAAGTAAAGTGTGTTATGACGATATTTTTTTTAAACAACGTATGTCTATCTGTAGACATATTTTATTATTTGGTGCAAGAAATTAAACAGAGGAACAAGCTCTCAATACCACCTTCTTATTACTTTTATTACTTTTATTAACACTTTTTTAAAGTGACTTTTCTTTTTCTTTTCTTTTTTTTTTTTAAACTGCGGCAGAATCCGGACCAAGTTCAGAGCTGATAAATGATCAGTGATAGGATGGTTGCATGACTAAGTTTCCACTAACAGAACAGAAACAAGTGCATGATAGTTTATAGGAAAAAGAGATAAAGCCACAAATAAACACAGACACGCACACACACACACACACACACACACAATGACACAGAGAAATCCATAACTACATACACGCACAAAGCACAGAGAAGGCTGATAGCGGCTAAGCGGAACTGACCCTCACAATACTCTTAAAGTTATATTCACTTTGTTTACCATCTTATAAAAATAAATAAATAAATCCCCCCCCCCCCCAAAAAAAAGGGAATTATTTCCGTCATCATTTTTCTGTATCGTGAACCAAATCGAAGCTTCACCTTCCTTTCATTGTCACTGTAGTTACTGAATATCAAACTGAATAATATTGTTTAAGACAAATCACCGTGACACTGATACCAGAACCATCCTCTCGTCCACAGCTGGGCGAAATCCAGAATGACTGGCTGCGAGAGTTCTTCACAGTGAGTTCAGCAGCACTCTTTTCTTTGCTGTTCCATTTCTCACGGACACATCATACTCACGCTCTGTCAAACAGGAATATGAAGAATATTGAACATGCAGGTACAAGCAATATGAATGATCTCTGTGTTTGTGTGAGCAGACTGTGGGCACACACAAGCCCCGCTTCGTCGCCCTGCACTTCCAGGAGGTCGGGGGGAAGGACTACAAGGCCAACATGGCTCACGCTGAAAACTTCTTCTGGTAGGCTAACTCTTTTTTTTTTTTTAAGTATTTTTTTTTTTTTTTACTTAGCCGACTAGGTTTAAAAGTTATAATTTCATTATGGCAGTATACTTTGTTTTATTATCAACAACTTTAATTGTGCTGTCTGTTTTCTCTCTGTACCAGTGTTATTGTGGAGAAGTGTGAATGGTTTGCCCAGCAGGGGGCTCACACCCCTCCCCTTTCCCATGCCCCTGCTCACCAGCAGATAAACACACAGTCACGATACTCTACACACAGAAACCCAACAGCGTCCCGGCGTTCTTATAACAGACTTGTGGCGATAAAATGATCCACTTGTTAAAATGTCTAATAAGTCGATTTCCATTCAGCCGGCGGAATAGAACGCCAGTGTACTGCTAGAAAGGGTTAAAATAAAAAATAAAAAAATGTATCCAGTCATAAAGCATCCAGTGTTAATAATGAAAATGTTCATTTGCAGGCTAGTTAAAATAGACTGAAGACATTTGGGTTTGAGCTGAAAAGATGAACACGAGAAGAGAGATTAGAATTTCAGCTTTTATTTCCTGGTATTTATATGTAGACGCGCTAAACGACATTGAATGTAGTACGTTTTGTATCAGACCAACCGTTTTTTTTTTTTTGGCAAGAAAAAATCTTAGAATAGGTGACTGACAGGAGTTTCTTGTTACTCAGGTGTGTCCTGTTAGATTGATTGTTTAAAGAATAAATAGCTCCGAACATCTACTCTTGGTTTTAACCTACAGTTTTTCCAGTGAAGACTGCATGTGTTGTTAAAAAGGATAAGCCCAGATGAAGATCAGAGAGCTGTCTATGGGAGAAAAGTGAGTCATTCTGAAGCTGAGAAAATCTCTCGTCTCATACCCATCTCTTGATCTCAAACCCACATTTCTGGTGTACAGCGCAAACAAATGAATTGCCGTTCTACTAGTTTCAGAGGGGAGCGTATAAACCGTCATTCCCTCACCATCCTCTTGTTTTTCTTTCTGTCGAAGTTACTAAAACAAGCTAACAACACCCCCCCCCCCCACCACCACCACACAAATGTCTTGTTCCATATCAATGAGTATACATTTTTCTTTTTTAAAAAATAACACCATGTTTATATTTATAAGATTATATAGAGAGTTCACCATACAAATGCCTGTAAATGAGCTGTTACTATAGAAACGAGTACATAAAAAAAAAAAAAAAAGCAATGAATGATGTTTATAAGACATGTTCCCATTTAAGGTCATGAACTCTTAGAGTTCTCTGAACCAGAAATATTTCCTACTGGCTCTCACAGTTTGTCTTTCTGTCTTTTTTTTTTTAAATTATTTTTATTTTACAAGACTGATAAATGATGTTTATTTCCACTACACTGTCATGTTATCCTTCCATTCCAGGACCATCGAGTCCAGCTCGGAGATGTCCGAGTTTGACCGAGCGTGCGTCTACATAGACAGCGACTTCAAGACCGAAGACAACTTCACGGTGAGGGCTGCTTGGACATACAGTTCAGTTAGGGTTAAGACCACTAGGTGGAGCACTGCTCCAACAGTCAAGGGGTGTGTGTGTGTGTGTGTGTGTGTGTGTGTGTGTGTGTGTGTGTGTGTGGTTAAACTGTATGTTATTGTTCTGTTCGTTAATCCACAATCAGGCTTCGAAATATATGTTACGTAATAAGAGCACACCTCTCTTTGTGTGTATCCATTATCTCTGTGTCGTGCTTCAGCTCGGTTTCCGTGAGCGGCAGGTTTCCTCCTCAGATCAGCTGGATCTCTTTATTAACAGTTCTGAAAAACATATTGATTTATACACAGGTCTGTAGTGGATAAGCCCAGGTTTGACAGGTTTAACATTTCCAGAGGGTCTGCACTCTCTCATACGCAACTACAGAATCTGGGGGTCTCAGCCACACACACACACACACACACACACACACACACACACACACAGATGTATGTAAAGCTGAAAGGTCTGTGTGCTTTTCAGTGCCTTTGGGTTCCTGCCCGTCGTGTGTGATTGACAGAATGTACTAGGGATGGGCGATATGGACTTCAAACTATATCACGATATTTTCTGGTATTTATTGCAATAATGATATCAGTGACGATATAAATATTGTACCGTGCACCACTGTTTTTGGCTACAAGTGATAGCTGTGATCTTGAGAGCCTCAGAAACACAAACGTTGATCAAAAAATAAAACCTGTAATCAAACCAGTTCCAGATTGTAGAGGTAGCTCCTCGTTTAGCGATAAGCTCCTCCTCAGCTTCACGCCCGCCTTCCGCCGTACTCGTTTTCGCTCTGTACGTGAGCCGCGAACGGGTTGCAGAACGTCGAGCACAAAAATAAATCATCAACTAGGCTTTATTGTTATTATTATCGCGGGCAGATTAATTCTTATCGTGGGGAGAATTTTTACCAAACGATAAGATATCGCCCCATCCCTAGAATGCACACATGCAGCGGATATGTTTACGTACTAATCACCGAAGGTTGTGAGTTCAAATCCTACAGCTGCCACAGCGCCAGTGTTAGGTCCGCCAGTGTTAGGTGAACTTCTCAGTTCATGGATCGGATTTCTTGTCACGTCTAAAGCGGCGGCCACACTAGACTTTCTGCATGCGAAATTTCTTCCGCTGCGAATATGGGCGGCAAACAGATACAACATCACACGCCAATGTTAAAACATACCATATGCTCCTGTATGCAGCGACACCGCAATCCAGGGAACTTCTCTTTTTGACGTTGATTTGATATTCTTTTAAAGCAGGAATCGGTGCGTCCTAGATCTCGGGTTTTCTTCTCACATGTCTTCGCCTGACACGGATTCACAGGTCAGAGTTCACCAAACTCGTACTTTGGAACGCAGTGAAAAGCTTGCGTTTCCGGTCCACAACACGCGTATGAACGGAAGTCAGTGGAAATGTCTCGTGAAATTTACCTTTACGGGTATTTACATCGTAAACGTAAATACCCGTGAGGTTTCTCAGTCACATCCCAGCTGACAAAAAAGGATCCCCTGGACATCCCCTGAATGGCCTCAATGAACGTCCCCCAAACATCCATGTGTAGGATCCCCTTGACGTCCTACGGATGTTCAAGGGGACGTTCACAGGACGTCCAGCGGCCATTTGGGACGCTTAGGGGACTTTCACCGAAATGAAAACATTCAGTAGTGTTATGATTTGATATCCTCTGACGTCCTCGGACGTTATAAACCGGACCAAATGCGGACCTAAGTGGACGTTCGCAACGTCCGAGGGACGTCCTCGGTTTGCTGGGCTGTTTTTACGTGAATTTTCCGAACTCTAGGTTAAATGTCACATAAAACCTTTTTTTTTTTTTCCTCCCTAGAAGAGTCTATGTTCCAATCTAAACACAACTAGAGAGTATCAGACCACAGAAAAACAAGAATTCCAGATTCTATGAATATGTACAATGGAAACACACCCCAGGATAAGCGGTATAGAAGATGGATGGATGGATGGATGGATGGAAACACACCCCGCCCCTTTCCTCTGGTTACCCAGTGATGTATGGCCTGCATTTGCATACTGGAACATGATTGGCTCTTATAGTTTACGTTAGTAATAACACTGCATTCGACTTCGTGGGAAGTCGGAGCTTGGAACAATGTCATTATCTACCTCTGTGCATTCGAGCTACAAAAATATGGACGCCTCCATGTCAGTCTCTAGTCAGCAACAAGCTAGCCGGCTAACTGTAGTGAGCAATGCATATTGTACTCGTCAAAACAACAACCAGTATAGTCAGTGCTATAGATTTAACAAGCCAGTATGTGTGCATGTTGATCGATCTAACGCGAATCCTTGTATATCCTGTATAACTCATTTAAAGGTAAGAGGTGCTACTTTGTTTACTGCTGATTTTGTGAGCAGCCATGTTGATTTGATGAACTGGGAGGAACTCGGACTTGAGGAGACCATCCTGAGTTCCCGAGTAGGAACTCTAAATTGAGAGGGTGTGGGATTAATATATATATATATATATATACATATATATATATATATATATATATATATATATATATATATATATATATAAAGTTTGAGGTTAACTGGCAGAGGAGTGTTACAGTAGGTAATTGATATATGAGGCTAATGGGCATTTGAGTGTTATACTGGAAATCCTATACGGAATTGGCTTTCTACTGGATTTTGGTCGAAGTTTTGAGAGAAAGGTAAACACGGAATTGTCAGCATTAAAGCACTGAATCGTTTTAGGAGCAGAAAATCTGACATCAGAGCGAGTGGCAGGATATTAACCCTAAGCCCACCCAGGTGAGGAGTGATAGACCTTTCGTGTGTGTGTGTGGGTTTGTGTTTGTCCCGGCAGCTGATGGACTGGGTTAATGTGCGGGAGTGGCCAGGCAGCAGGCCGAGTCAATACGTTTAAGTCCAGATTAAAAGTATTGATCAGCATCTTCAGTTTGGCCATGATAAATAAACTTTGGGGGGGTTGAACAGCTGTGGATGTGTTTGTTACCCCTTTACCACACGCTTATCCTAAACACACGCACACACACACACACACACACACACTAACTCTAACTTGTGCTATAAATGTAAACAAACTCTCTTTTCCGCCAGTAACACACAGGTGCACTCACACACACACACACACATACACACACATGAAAACCCACAAACCACTCACTCAAACCCACCTCTCCTTTAGAAACACTTTCTCTCTCTCTCTCGCTCTCTCTCTCTCTCTCTCTCACACACACACACACACACACACACACACACTCACACACAAACTATAACTATAACTTGCTCTAAATGTAAACAAACTCCCTTTTCCACCAGTATAATAGGTGCACACACACACACACACACACACACACACATGAAAACCCACAAACCACACAAACCTCCCTCTCCACCAAAAACACACACACACACACACACACACACCAAAAATGAGCTCTTGTGCACAGTCTCAACACCCATCTTCATCAATCAGGTCAGTGCAGCATTTAATAAAAAATTATTGACTTACAAGTGATTTTTTATCAAAACACAATTTGTACTGCTGCAGCCTGCTCACACACATACACACACCTGCGCACACACACACACTCTCGCTCACACACACTCACACACAGGCGCTACTGCCCAGGAAAGCGATGATCTACAACCTCTGGAAAACTGATAACAAATCAATAGAGGCGGTGTGAGAGAAATGAGAATGCAGAGATGTGTGGAATGGGGACACAGCTCCGGGTGTGTGACCTTGATTTTGGAAATACGCCCAGATTCATTTCTCTTTATCATCTCTAATTGGTGGGATTTTCTGTGATGTTTTGAGATTATTATTATTATTATTATTTAATGTCTTGATTTTGTACATTACAGAAGAATGCTTTGTCTTCTTGTCTTTGTTTAAGTATCTGGAGTCAAATGACTGCAATCAAAGAAGAGGATGAGTTTGGTTTCTCATAAGACTTCCTTGTTTGCGTGAGATAAGATTTTATTTGGATAACTAGGTGTGTGTGTGTGTGTGCAGCCTGCCACATTTCTGCATAATACACATTAAACTCAGTCACTGATGTACTCAACATCTAATTGTAGGATTTAAAAGGTCACACAAGGGCTAGGTTTGACAAAACAATTCAGCAGAATTAAAGCTTCGAGATTCAAACGAAACCAGCTCGTCTCTAAAGACACGAGCCCCAAACACACGTACACATGCTGCCTGAGCGAGAAAACACCTTAATACTAGTGTAAGAAGCGGAGAATAGAGGCCTGAATATTTATTATTAAAAGCTGCCACTGTTGGGCCCTTGAGCAAGGCCTTTAACCCTCTCTGCTCCAGGGGGCGCTGTATCATGGCTGACCCTGCGCACTGACCCCAACTTCCTAACAAGCTGGGGTATGAAGAAAAGAATTTCACTCTGCTGTAATGTATATGTGACAAGTTTAGGCTTCTTCTTCTTCTATTGCGGAGTTTCCTTGATTTTTACGTTCGTTTCTGCGATGGTAAAATCCCGAAATCACGGAGGGACTGACTAACTGTTAAAGGTTACACCCGAACATTTATATCTAAAATTACTTGGCAGTATTTGGGTCTGTATGAAAAACCAAAGCAGAACAAAATCCACAAGCATACAATCATGCAACAAAACAAAAAAGTAAAAACCGAGCAGTTTGAAAATCTGAAAATTGGAAAGATTCGAGCCTACACGTTAAAAAAGCATTTGTTTTTGTGATTCTCCGGGCTTCCTGTCATCAACCGGATCAACTCTCCCAGTGCAGTCCTGCCTCAGGGCCGGTCATCTGGAAAGCACCGTCGTATTAAACAAGCATCGCTTTACTCACAAGATTTATTCCCTCCTCCTGGGGATGTCTTGTCACCCTCGGTGGGGCTCTATGTGTGTGTGTAAGTGTGTGTGGGTGTTTCAGGACTTGTCAGGTGTTGGTGCTGCAGCGCCAAGTGGCCCAGAACGGCAGGCGATTTTTCTTCTGCCTGCGTCGGCCTGCGCCGTGGCCCGCGTGTTTAATCACCGTGTGATTGTTTTAATTTTCTGTCTGTATCGATCTCGCCGGGACGCGATTGATGATCGAGCGCAGGAGCGGGCAGCCAGTACATTAAACCCACTCATGACTTCAGCACTTCTGAGTTTGTGTATATGAGTGGGCGCTCATATTTATATGCATCCGGACAAATCTGCGTCCTTGTCTACGAGTGTTTTAAAAAAAAAAAAAAAAAAAAAAAAAAGGGTGTAGATTTTCACAGACTAGCGGTGTGTGTTGAAATACCCGTGTTGTACGTGTCTTTACGGTTTAAAGTTGTGCAACCGACATACTGACCTGTGGCTTAAATATCCATAGTGAATGATTTATAAAGATGTGAAAATCAGTGGTTGAAGATCAGTAAAACCATGGCAAAACATGCCATGCCAACTGGCATGGGCAGCGGTGGCTTGGTGGTTAAGGCTCTGGGTTACTGATCGGAAGGTTCAAGATCCAGCACTGCTAAGCTGCCACTGTTGGGCCCTTGATCAAGGCCCTTAACCCTCTCTGCTCCAGGGGCGCTGTATCATGACTGACCCCAACTTCCTAACATGCTGGGGTATGCGAAGAAAAGAATTTCACTGTGCTGTAATGTATACGTGATCAATAAAGACTCATTATTAATTATTATCGAAACCTACAAAGGCCGCGTTTATCCATAATAAACAACATGCTAACGAAGAGGACTCTTCCTCTCTCTGTATGTGTCCACAGGCCCTCGGGAGCATGTACTTCATGCACAAATCTCTGGCGAACATCCAGCAATACGATTTCAGTGGTAAGCGATCACAGAGCTGACTTTTTACATAACTGTGTTTTAATTGTGTTAGTTCAGATGAAATCTCAGTGGTGAAGTGCTGGGTAGCTGCAGCACTCGTGCACTTAACTACATAACTAGCGCAGTTGGAGCGTAAGTTTTTCCATCATGTTAACTACCCATGTTTAACCTAGTCAATTAAATGTCCGTTAGCGTACTTGTCCAGTGAGCTAGGTAGATTTATGATTTGTCCATCCTTAAACCTGATAGGGTGCAGACGATTTTCATTTTCATTTCGGTTTGATTTGAACAGAAAGGGTATTTTTGTTTACGTTCCTGCGCTCGCGTTCCACGCCCTCTCTTTTTTACATTTACAGTGAAAAGAAAATACTTTTCTTTTCAATGTAAAATTGCCAGCGTAGATGGAAAATCAGTATTTGTGTGGATATGGCCTCAATATATTCGCTGTATTTCTTAATATCTTCAGGAAGAAAATAGCGCGAATGTTCCTTTTGACAGTATAAACTGAACTTTCTCAAATCTTACTCAGTTTCTAAAATAACATGTTATTATTATTATTATTATTATTTTTTTTTTTTTTACCCTGATCATATGGGATGCCAACTTCAGCGTCGGTCCTGATACGCCGACACCTCACATATCGCCTTGTATCGCTCTCACGCCATAAAGCGCAGATAAAGCGTATGAAACCAAACCTGGCGTTAAGCAATTTAAACAGGCTTCTTCCATTCGTGCTATTCATTAGTGCAAACATTCAGCAGAACCTGGAACACTTCAGACAAAGCCTTTCTGTATCCTGCAGGTCTTTATCTTTGAGCTAATACGGCGGAACACAAAAGCTTTGAGATAGTAGGGTTCGGCAATCCTCCCGTTTCATTCGTCGTGATTACAGTTATTAGAGCTGTATCGTGTCAATTACGGGAAATCGTGTTTGCCCTTTCACTTTATTTAAAGAAAGTCATTTTAGGTGTTATTTAGTCCGTATTTGATTTCGTGCAGGCTTTTTTTTTTTTTTTTTTTTTTGTGATAGGTGCAGCGGCTTTTGAAAAAAAATTTGAAATAGCAACTGCACAAAATAGATTTGCACGCTCTTCTCTTTGGCTGCAATGTTTGTCGGTAAACGAGACCTTTTAGCTGTACTCGCGATGACGTCACACGACGCGTCTCGGCCCAGAAATTCGAAGCTCATTCGAATATTGCGGAGTTTGCTTGATTTTTGCGATCGGAAGATCCTGGAGGGACGGATTATTTCGGGTATAAAACAAGAAAATAAGCATCGACACTGGAGACTCCTTCCAGAAATGTTAAATAAACGTTACCGTAATCCCAAAACCCGCTGAGACGAGAACTAACATGGCGTTCGTTTTACATCATAACACTGTATTTTGTTAGCATGACGTAAATCTAAATGTACGTCAACATATTCCGGCCAGTTTACTTCGGAGTTTTGCGGGGGGGGGTATAAACCTAGGTATAAAAGTCCTGTTTCAAAGTTGTTCAGCTCTAAGCCTGCGCGTGATTCATTCAAGCACTGCACGGTGATTTTTTCTGCGTTAAATGCGCGACCGTCGTAAACGCCAGCAGCTTACTTCCATTAGGCCGTGATTCGTTTCTAATCACTCAGTCTGGAAGCACACAACAAAACGCTCTTAAATTCAGATTCTCATTTGCTTTTGCCGCTCTCGGGTCTCTGCGTGCACCTTCCTGTCACGCTGTCCCGTGAATAAGCCTTAAAGAAGAAGCCTAATAGAAGAGCCATAAAGCTCCGCGCTGCCGAATTCGGCTCCCCATCAAATTCGTGCCTTATGAATCTCGGCGCACGCCGTAGGGGAGCGAGGTTAACATTAGCGCATTGATTTTGCGTTTGCATGTCTTGCTCTTTCTCTCTCTCACTCGTTTACTCACCCTGCCTCTCCCCCCCCCCCCCCAGCAAAGGAGTTCAGATCGGTGTCGGGACGCAACAAGTACGCGGGTTCGCTATATGGCGTCACGACGGTGGAGAAGGAGAAATTCCAGAGGAACTTTTGGCCAGATGTGAGTTTGTGATGTACTCCTGGGTAGCATTCAGGCAGAGCCAAAAAAAAAATGGACTAATAGGACAGTATACAAATGCGAAGCAGGCGAAGATCCACATCAATTGTAATCGAATGAATGTTTATGTTGACGATTCTATCAAACTGGTGTGGTGGTCTGGGAAAGCCTACTGGGGATATCACTGTTACTAAGATGATTCTTTGGCTAAAATGTTGACGTTGAAGATTGGAAGAAGACCCGGTGATGTTTTTCCAATCTTCGACCGTCCACTTTCGGTGTCCCAGCGTCCACCGTAGCCTCAGACGGCGTGGTCTTCTACTGTCCTAGGCATTCCGACCTCGAGGTTTGGTGTGCTTTGTGTTCTGAGATGCGTTTCTCCTCATAACAGTCGTAAAGAGTTGGTTATTTGAGGTACTTTAAGCCCTTCTGTCATGCTCAAACCTCAAAGTCTGGCCGTTGTCCTCTGCAAGAAACGCCTTTAACAGATACTTAACACGCAAAACTGAAATATTTCCGTTCCGGATTAAGTCCGTACGTATATTAGAATGGTCCGAAGGTTTTCCCAGGCCTCCTATCACGTAGTTAGTTATTGAGTCACTGTACTGATCCAGACGATATTGTGCAAGGAAGTCTGACTTCACCTCGAGATCAGTATCACACACATCGCACTTTTGCCGCAAGTGACTATCATGAATATGAGAGCAGCGCTTTACTCTGTACTCCAATCCGAGCTCCGAATACCAACGTGCAGGTCTATTTCTTTTTTCTTTTTCTTTCAGAGAAAGTGGTCAAGAAAAGGATACATGAGGACACGCTGGATGATTCACAACCAGTATGTCAACATGAACACACATACACACACACACACACACGAATAGGCTCCTGCATCTCGTCCTCGAAGTGTTCTCTGGTTTTTATTGTTTTTATTTTTTTAAGTCTGTTTGGTGTATGTGTGTGTCAGGAGTGTGTGCGTGCTTACGTGTCCCCTCAACTTACATCCGCTTACATGAACACAAAAGCTGTGTGTGTGTGTGTGTGTGTGTGTGTGTGTGTGTGTGCAGCTTGTCAGCGAGAATGATTGGCGTTAATATCAGACGGGTGTTAATAGCGGCGTCGTGGCAGCAGGTGTGTAGAAAGTGTGTATGGGGGTGAAATGATAAATGGGCCGAGTTACCCTGGCTGCACTGACAGCACACACACACACACACACACACACACACACACACACTCGGCCGCACACAGATTCTCCTTCCTTACAGCTAATGAATTATAGCAGCCAGCGAGAGTGACAGCACTGATAGAGAGACTGAGTACATACGCACACTCATGCACGCACACACGCACACACACACACACACACACACACAGCTAGACACTCCCTCTTGATAGCTAATGAGTTATAACTGGCATATTCAACACCACGCACAGACGAAAGGTTAAACACACCTGTGCAGTCGAGTCATGACGAACGCCGACCGACGTGACGGTGCGATAACGATGCGGTGACACGGGGAAAAAACGCAGTTCATGATACAGATCTGAAAAGATAAAAAACACAAATAATTGCAAGAATCTAGAACGATGCAGAACACACATAACAGGTGCACTTTTCCTTTGTCGGGCTTCTAGTACCTGGGAAGATGCACAGTGGCTTGCGTAAGTATTCACCCCCCTTGAACTTTTGATCGCAAAATCGCAGAAATCCTGAAGGGGTCGCTTAATGTCAACGTTGTCTTTGTCTTGTCCATTTGCACGACTTTTTTTTTGTCATGTCCCACGAATACAGTATCAATGAGTATCAGTGGTCACCTCTAGATGTCCTGTAAACCTTACATACTAACCAACAACAACAAGCACACATTGTATTTGTAGCTCTATTTGTATCAGTTTATGAATGTATAATGTATTCATATTTGGTTATGTCTTTATAGTAAACACAGCCTGCATATTCTTATTTCTGTGCGTGTGTGTGTGTGTGTGTGTGTAGGGGCCTGGACTTGGTAAACGTGCACCTTTTTCACGACGCTTCAAACCTCATAGCCTGCAAATCCAGTCCCTCGGTGTACTCCACATATCGGCAGAAAGCCCTCCGTTACGTCATCAGCAGGTCAGCCCATCACTATGAACGTTACAACATCTGCAACATCTGTAATCCTGAAACTCATTTAGACAATCAGGATTCCGGTAGTGTAGTATCGGTACGCGGTATATTTTCTTTTAGAGAGCGAGCACTGAAATAACACCGAAACCCTTGAATGTCTTCGATAAGCAGGATATCCGATGACTTCGTCCCACTGCCGTTTTTCCTGTTTGGAGATTTTAACTTCCGCCTCGATACACTAAGTCTAGTACAGGTAGGATGCACTTCTGATCTGGACAGACACCTCAGCATTGGTGGTTAAAATTAAATAAATAAATCGTATTTGGAATGCGCGTTTGTGTATTCAGGACCTCTCGACGTCTGCGGAAGTACAGATGGTGATGAAGGACAGCACTAACGAAGTGGAGAAAATCATCTACGAGGACAAAGGCAATGACCACAAGGTGCGTTTGCGTGATTCATGGAATACATCCTGGTGCTGTTGGATGCACAGGACATTATATGGCACTGGTACCATAGAGAATATGGCATCCCTGCTGCTCTGTACACTACCTGTGCTGTACCGAGATGATTTATTGACTCTTTTTGTGTTCAGCTAAACACTGTCCGGTTAGATTTATGACTCAGGAGACAATATTGACTTTTTCGCCAGTGGAGAGAATGCGTGTCTGCATTAAGATCGCTCGGGTTGAGGTGTGATTAATTTTACGTGCCAGACCAGTTGGACTTAGTGTCTTGTTCTTCAAATGTCTAGCATTAACCTCTGTCTTTTTTTTTTTTTCCTCCTCTTTTTCTCACTGTCTTTTCTTGCACTTGTTTAACACATTTTTCTTCTTCTTCTCTCTCTCTCTCTCTCTCTCTCGCCACAGCAGGTGCTATTTCAAATAGAGACTAAGCGCTTTTTATACCTGCACCACAAACTCTTCAGAGAGGACACTGGACGAGAGGTGAGCTTAAACCCGTTTGGTGGACATAATCCTTACGCAAGCGCCTTTAATCATGTACGTTAAGGACATCTTTCACACCTATCAGTCCTTCTGCTGAATCCGAATCAAACTGTGAAATCGATACTTTTGATTCGTTTGCTATTTGGTTCGGTTTGGTATCAAATGAAGCGAATCAAAAAGCAATAAATAAAAAATAAAAAAAAATGAAAAGGTTCAAATCAAACTCTCGTTTATTGGTAAGAAGCACGGACCTTCGCTAAGTGCGTGTAGAAATCCAAAAATGTCTCCCAAGCATGGACAACATGGAGTCGGTGCTAAAAATGAATTCGGTAATTGTATAAATAAGTAGTTTGAATATTTTATGTTGGACATCCGGTGTTTATTTTCTCTGTTTTTATTCACTCGGATAAACATCGCTAAATACACGGCATGTTTGATTCACTTCGAATCGATTCGGAGTCAGATTCACTGTGGCGCTAAAGAACCACACCGAGGTGGGAAACGCACCAGGATAACGTTTAAATCAAACCGACTGAACTCCGCATACGTGAAAAGTCTTGCGTCTAGAATCGTATGAATGAGCTCTTATTTTCCTGAAGGTTGTTCTGTCTATGCAAACACATCTTCTAATCCCCACCCCCACCCCCCAGCTCCTGGAGTACGACCGGGAGACCGCGGCCTTCCAGGACATCATCACAGAAGAAGAGATTCTGTTTCCTCCCAGGTGACGCACGTCTTTTGGGGAATTGTGCAGAATTTACTGCATGCCTATGTCTATGCCTACGCCTATATCGATGTTGTATTGTTCTTTTGCAGTTACCCGTACAGTGAAGACTACACTAAACCCACACAGTACATGAACACGCGGTGTCCATCCTGGTGCGATCGCATTCTCATGTCCCACAACGCACGGGACGTCATCTACAGGGTGAGCACCGCCCTACGTAACTCTCACGTCCTCCCCACGCTATTTATCCGTCGTCTCATCGACAGAATTGATGAACAACGTTTGTCGAATTGACACAAAAACCCCCCATGCGTATACTTGGGATCATCTTAACGGCACGTCACGTGACGGGGAGTAAAACTACGTTTCTGTTTATCTTTAACTGGATTTAAATAAACTCTTCCTTGCTACTGTCAGGTTAAATGACCTGTACATGATGTATGTAATAGAAGTGTATAAATATGATTGTAAATCGAACAAAACACAAAGTCTAGTAGCTATAGCAACTCTAGGGAAATAGAGCGGTGTGACGCAGGCCGATTCGATCATTGGGTTATTTTCCAATAACTGCACATCCCGAAGTGTTTTATTCCACTCATACCACAGAAACTTGCCAATGATTGCATGTCATACTTTCGATCCATATCTGTTCGATGTTGTGGAACATCCTTAAGCATATTTGTTACTGCGCGGTACTAGTTATAGCAGCTATAAACAGTGGTTCCTTCACTTTATTTCGTGGATAATAAGACAAAAAATGTAGCTGGTAATCAGGAATTTTATATGAAACATTTCCTAGCAAGTAAATGAACTACAGGTTATGAAAAAAGCCTGGTAGGTCAATTATGACGTCAGTCAAACAGCCGCTTTTTTTTGTCTAAGTGGGCGGGTCTTGGCCAGGTTTGTTGACTGTTGTTAAACCTAAAATTTTGTCTCGAAAGATAAGTTGCTAATCAACTAATTAATATTAGCGACTATGTTTGAAAAGTACAATTTCTCAAAACGATGAGTTTTTGTATTATATACTAAATTATATGTATTATAACTATGTTACTATGAGGTTTTTTTTATTTATTTACTTGTCAGCAGATCTTGGTAGTGGACTCAACACTTTGGACGTGATCGTTTCAGATGATTTTTCTTTCTTTATATCTATTCCCAGGGAAACGAGGGAGACCGTAACATTCTATACAACATCCTGGGCCCGAAGGTCTGCATGGGAGACCACAAGGTAATGCATTAGGAAATGACTGGTCTGTGAAAACCGTAAGCAACGGTTAGTAAGTAAGTAATTCAGTTTTATTTATATAGCGCATTTAAACACAGCAAAGCTGACCAAAGTGCTGAACCGAGTAAGAAAAAGTTCAATAGAAAATAGAATAAATCCAAATAGAGACAGACAATAAACAATAGTACAAATGAGATTAAAAACGCCCGGGAGAAGAGAGACGCTTTCAGCCTCTTTTTAAAAATGATAAGAGAAGGTGCGAGGCGGTTGTTCGGTGGCAGTTGACTCCGTAAACGAGTCATTAAACTTATACAGTATTAAAGTACATATATTAAACTTATACAGTATATACAGTATTAAACTTGATCATTAAAGAGTTTTAAAGACCAACAACAGAATCTTAAACTGGATTTAAAATGGATGGTAATCAGCATCACTATCACTGATCTTTGACATGAACAGGGAAGTGAAATATTTAACATGTCCATACAGTATAATTCGCATATAATTCGAGAGCTGTTTGTTGTTGCTCGCTCCACTCTGAGTATTTTCTTCTGTTATTTTCCAGCCTGTCTTCTTGTTCTTTGCACTGAAATCCAATGTCTAGTGACTTGGAATATGGAGCCATTACAAGGTAAGTGATTTATCACACACATTGTATACTTACAAGAAAGAGTTCTGTGTGTTCATCGTTTAAGACAGTTATGACAGATGTGGAAAATTCGACACGTTCCTAAAATTTCTGTTACATTTCCTTTTTCCTATAATTAAAACGAGGTACTGATGATTATTATTATTTTTTTTTCCCCTGAAATCGTTTTTTTTTTTTTAAACCCATTTGATTTTTGTTGTCGAAAGTAAAACGCTCAGCTTCAACCAGATAAATCAAACCGCAGCATGTTATTTTTAATCATCTTGACAGCACTAATCTGTCAGAGCCATCTGCTGCGAGTTTGTGCAAAATGTCAAAATTCATTAAGGCATTTATTCATAAATGATATGAGTACACTTTTAGCTGTTGTGTCACAAGGTGTAGCCCTACTAAATACTCTTTATACAGTGCATGCATTTTAGGCATGCTGGGCAAAAAGATCTTGTAATGATTTAAAATGGTATTTCTGTTCACAAATGACACACGTGACGCTCGAGTCATTCGGAGTTTTGAAGTAACAGGGTGAAGGGAAAGTGTTTTCAGTGTGAATGGGATTTATACATTTGAAGCAGAAGCGCAGGCACACGCCTTAACGCACAACTGCGCGTGTTCCTGTAAATATTGTTTAAAGATGCGTTCGATTTTTACAAATGTAGAATGATCAAAACTAAAGAGAACATCGGAATTGTGAAGAGATCAGAAGAAAATCTATCCCCCAAAAAAAGATTTTTACTACTGTTTGCATTATTGGAAAATTATTCAGTACTATTATTATTATTATTAGTAGTAGTAGTAGTAGTAGTAGTAGTAGTAGAAGTAGTAAATTATTTGTTGTTGTTGTTGTTGTTATTGTTGTTACCTGCTGGGAAAAAACCCAATAAAAACTATCGCAGAAATTCTAATGGTTTCCACTACAAATACCAGTACAAACCATCAGCTGTTAACCATTAAAATCAACACCATTATTGGTCCTTAATGGTATCCACTAGACATAACATTCCACCAATAAAAGGCAACAAATTACCATTAGAGGCCAACAGGGACCACTGTAGTTTCCATTAAAAACAATATAATTCCCATTAAAACCACTACAAATTCTATGAATTGTTTTTTTTTCCCCCGCCAGGGTCACTATTATTATTATTATTATTATTATTATTATTATTATTATTATTGTTGTTGTTGTTGTTGTTGCAGTTTATGCAATATTGTGGAAGCAGGGTTATTATTATTATTATTATTATTATTATTATTATTATTGGAGTTTATGCAATATTGTAGAAGCAGGGTTAAAACACCTAAATACAAAATAAAATCTTAATTAAAAAAGTGGTTCCTTCTTCATCATAGTATCTACAAGTGCTTTTCTGTGCACCATGTTTGCGTAGTGTTGGACAGATGTTCATTGGAGTATAATGCGTGTTCACTAGTTCAGCTCCCTGCTTTCTCATGGAGCCATTTTCCCCTCCAGCACTCTCGTTCACATTCATTTGCAGCGAGCGTAGGCCCCCGGAGATTCCATCTGTGTGAAACAATAAAAACAGAGCCGTCTCTTTACCTCCCCTGATCCATGGCTATCGAATCCTCTACATTTTGCCATTTGCTACGTTACTAACGCTGAGCAGGGCATTATAAAAATGCCAGCGTTTATTAATTACAGCTAGCAGGGTTAGCGGGGAGAATACATCCTGGCCTGTTGTCCTGTATTGGCATTTTTACGGCCATGATTTTGTTTTGCCGCCAGGTTTATGTGTGTTCTATAGACTGCGGCTGTCAGAGGGTTAGACAGGTCTCGTGATGTCGTTGGAGTTTGTTGGCTCTAGACTTGCGTGTCGAAGGAAACCTTGACCTTAAGCAAAAACAGTTGTTAATTGGTTTTATACCACTTTGATTCTGATTGGTCAGAAGGTGTTGATTATTTTTCTATAACAGCAGCTCTGACAGTAGTTCCAGCTTTAATTCAAATTGCTGCTTTATAGCAGTGTGCTTGTTTTTTAATATGTTATAGTTTCTTTAGTAACAGCTCATTCACTTGTAGCTTCTATGGCAGACGCAAATCATAATGTATGCCTGATCAGCCCATACAGCCGTTTGTTGTTGTTGTTGTTGTTGTTGTTGTTTCAAACAAAAATGCTTCATTTTGCTGTGGCTTTTTTTTTCTTCAAAATTTGTGTTTTTAATTTTTTTTTTTTTTTTGTGGAAAACAATCGCATGAAATTGTTGCCTGGTCTTTCGCAGTCATGTTTTTTGGTAAGTGAGACCTTTTAGCTGTACTCATGTTCGACGCACGTGAATCAAAGAGGGCTTCGGCTGGATGACGATACGTGACGTGTCTCGACCCAATAATTTTGCGTTCATTTCTCGCAAAATCCTAAAGGGACTGACTAATAATAAATGGAATTTTAAAAACGTGTTGTTATTTAACAAAGACAAAAAAAAAAAAAAAAAATTAATAATTATATGAAGTTTTTTGTACGGAGACGTTTATTTAACATGTATGGAAGGAGTCTCCAGTGTCAATATGTTGTAACAGTCAGAAAGTTTTCCACCATGGCAGAGTGTTGAGTTTTTCTCAGTAACATGACAAGCTGGTTGTTTTTTTTTGTTTTTGTTTGTTTGTTTTTTTTTTCATTCTTGGAGTTTGGCTGTGGTAGAGGAGCTTTGGGGTGGTAACAGTACCTCTGCTTCGTGTTGGGCCGCATGACACCACTCACACAGTCGTTGATTATTTTCCTATAACAACACACCCCGTCAAGTTTAATCGTTAGAGCTAATAAAACGAAAGAGGGTTCCTGGTTCCAAAGGTAACCATTTTTTAACCGAATCATCATGTAACCTCGAGATGTTCTGTGACAAACATCCTCTGATTTCTTCATTGCCTTTGTCCTCTAGGTTTGCTGGTGTGCGTCCATGAAGAAGAAGAAGACGAAGAAGAGGGTTTAAAGACGGCTTTTCTTCTACTACAGTAACTCACAACCTGTGTAGACCTCAAACCGCACACAAGAAGGGGGCATATTTCTTAAAGAGAATGAAGCAAACAAACCCTTGTACAAATTCTACAGTTTTACAGTTCTCGAGACTTTTTTTTTCCCCTCTTAGTTTTAGATATTCTCACCTGTCTTATGACTCAAACCTACAGTCTGGGGAAGCATGCTAATCCACTAGCTTTTTTTAAAAAAAAATTTTGTTGTTGTTGAAACTTTATATTACTAGCGTGCTCGATACACACATTGCACAAGCTGCTCAGTCGACATTCACCCACAAACATTACGATTTTAATTATACGTTATTCTTTTAAGCCTTTAAACCTTTATGTAGTCTGTGTTCGGCGTTGCTGAGGCTTTTGCTGTGGCCCACGAGCTTATCCGTATCTCAGCGGTGCTGTAAGTCAGAGATCCTCAGATCAATAGAATATGTACGCGGCGATCGCCGGGGGCCAATTCGAAAGCCATCAGCGGTGTGTGAAATATGGAAATCCTTCTCCAAGCAGCGAAGCCCGACAAGACTTTTAATTACAGCTTCGGGTTTCAGCTACAACCGCTCACATACAACACCACCCGATAAAGCTTAAGGTTCATTCCGTAATGTTCTTTTTTTTTTTCTTCTCTTTCGGTTGTCGGGCGTGTGAGGGGTGTAGTCAGGTAGAAAAACAAATAAGAAAGTTTTATTACTGTGAGGAGACCTTAGTCGTCTTTTTAGCTAAGTTTAACAAACCAAGTTCAGTACCGAATCTGGTACTGCTTCATCGTCATGCTGCTATAATGACTCCCAGCATGCGTATACTGATTTCCTTTCTATACTTAACGTTCTGTTATTACTAATCTGGTGGCAAGGCAAGCTATGTATCCAGCGGTGTCGTATATTCCTTTAAAGAAACACACCCATGCAACATATCTTTAACTGTATTAGATTGATCTGTGAACAGTTTTGCATTTATTCCTTTGTGTTTGATTTGTTTGTTTTTTTTTTTTTTTTGCTTTTATATTGTGGGGTTTATCCTGATAATAGCGCAGCTGGGGGTTTTGATGAGTTTTAACTAAGACTCCATTCGAAGATATTTTAATTATTTTTTTTTTAGTGGCCTAATCACACAACGAGTCCCATCACGGATCATTAAGCTCGCCGGGTAAAGACGACACACGTGGTCGGATGTCACACAGCGGACGTTTTTAGATTTCAAAACCAATTCGGTTCACTAATTGTCAATATTCATTAACCGCCGTTTAAGCATGCACAAGAAGAAGAAGAAGAAAAAATGATACAGATATGACAAGCAGGCCATTATTTCAATCCGACCAGGATTCGATCTATCCGTGCAATCTAAATAACACCCCTCCCAAACCGGCTCGATAATTTACGTGCGAGGGTTAAATTGCACGGCCCATTTGTCAATAATGGACTTGTTGGAGTTGATCCATGATGGTGCTCCAGATAATGCATTGCTCTCGAGAGCTTTGCTCCAAGCTGAAGTTCAATACGAGACTGTGATGTTGCTCAGTGAGAAGCACTGATGTTCTTTTGGCATTTGTGATTTTATAACGAGATCGAAACACTACTTTTTTTTTTCTTTTTTCTTTTCCAAAAGAGTAATTTATATCTTTTGTACGTTGTAAGGGGCACTGATCGTAGCTGGGAGTCTCTTTGGGCTCACGTAGCCGCTAATGTTTGCACTTATCGGGGATGTGTCTTATATGTCATGCACAGAGTTGATTTAGGACCACTAAGAATTTTATTGCATTTAAAGAATCGTTTTTAGAAAGTTTGTTCAAAACATGTCATTATTTGAATTAGGGATTTGATCATCCACAGGTTTGTTTATATATATATATGGTGATACAAAAATGTCATGTTATGCCTTACTGGTGTGTGATACATCCCTTGAAGTATACGATTTTAAAGCCTTTTTGTTAAAATACCATGTGAAAATGATAAAAAAAAAAAAAACTTCACTGCCGCTAAATGATATTTGAGCTGTAGTTATTATATCTTTAAAATTTCATAGTGTTCCACTTGTAATGGGAATTTCATAACCGCCACTATTCCCACTGTACGACGGTTTAACTGTTAACTCTACGCAAGATGTCTAAAGCTATAACCACACACATGGCTTTGCTCCAAAACAAACGAGCACTTAACACCCTCGAGGTGAAACGGGTCCAAGTGATTTTATTTTGTTTTATTTGTTCAGACAGACAGATGAGGGCAGCTTGTCCGGCTCATCGGCATGTCAAAGAAGAAAGCCAGTTAAATCCTTCCTTGTTGTAGTCATTAACACGCTCGAGGAGATTAACGGCGCTGTGATTCCGACAGGTTTCGGGTTTCTGCTGATCGCCAAGGGGGAAAGTAGTCAATAGAGGGACGGCGCT
Organism: Ictalurus furcatus; assembly: GCF_023375685.1. Classification (NCBI taxonomy): domain Eukaryota; kingdom Metazoa; phylum Chordata; class Actinopteri; order Siluriformes; family Ictaluridae; genus Ictalurus; species Ictalurus furcatus. The sequence continues at coordinate 5,483,506 of NC_071259.1, forward strand.
CGGAAAAGTCTCACCTTAGCAATTATATTAATTCCTGAAAATAATCAACTAAATTGACCTAATCCGTTATATATAAGAGTATCTTGTTATACCAAGCTTAAATGCTGTTCATGACACAAGCACCAATATAAATATAAAGTATAAATATCTCACTTTTGGTTTTCCTTTTTGAATTTCCTGTTATGTTTATCTGGAAAAAAAAAAAATCAGGAAGCGGTTATTAGACTGCGTTTGTACCTCTTAAGCAGCTGAATGTCAAGGTGGACGTTGGTATTAAACCCTAACACGAATGTTTCATTTTCAAATGGTATGTTAACCTAAACTGTACGTCTTAATTCCCCATAAAGTGAATCTATAAATCATTATCTGTGTCCATTGTTCTTTACACCAAAGATAATTCTCGGTCGGAATAAACCTTGGAATGGATTCTTTTTAAATAAATAGATAAATAAATAAATAAATGCTATAAAATACACTCACTGACTACAACCGTACACGTGCTCATTCTTGTCATTATCCAATCAGCCAATCACGTGGCAGGAGTGCAATGCATACAGATGTTTACATCAAACATGAGGATGGTGCGAGAAACAAAAAAACATCAGAAAAGCCTTGTTGAAATGGTCAGACTGTTTTAATCTTCCAGGATAACTCAAATAACAGCTCTTTACGACCGCGGTGAGCAGAAAAGCATCTCGGAACGGACAGCATTCCGAACCTTGTGGTTGGACGATCTACAACAGGAGAAGACCACATCTGATTTCACTCCTACATCTGAGGTTCACTGAAACCAGAGAGTGGAATATTGTAAAAAAAAAAAAAAAAAAACCAACAACAACAACGTTTTCCGATTTTCAAAACTGTGTTGTAATGTCCTAGCTGTCCAAATTTTAAATGGTTCAATAATAAGGCTAACGTTTTAATCATTTCTGACATCGCCTGTCAGCTGGCGTATATCGCAACATATCACACCGTTCCCGATTTCTTTTGTCGAGAAAAGACAGCAAACTGTATCAGACGTCAGCTGTTTACTCGTGATTTTGCCTTCCTGTCGTTCAGTTGTCATGGGATTGCCTCGTGGATTACAAACGTCGACGTTCGGCACGAACCGCTACGAATAAACAACAACATAAACAACAATAGCGTTGCTAATAATTGACGCCTGTAGCCTACATGTTAACACGCACTCGTGTTTTCTAACACTCGGCTGCGGATAATGTTTACTCGCCGCTTTACTGCAGCAGGTGTTATTGAAACACGCACAGATAGCTTTATGTTGCCTTATCAGTAAGAGGGTGTTACTGCACAACTTACAGATACAGCTTTTTATTTATCGTCGTCTTGACATCCTTTCCGACAATGGTGCAATACAAAACGTCTTTGTTCCCTTCAGCGACTAGGAGCGTTGCTCGAAACGTGTGCTGAAAAGATCTCAAGAAGCATATCGGTTTTCAGTTCATTTACAAAGAATGATCCCTGTTTGAGAACATGCTAAAGAAATTCAATTCAGTTTCATTTGTAGAGCGCGTTTAACGATGGACATTGTCTCGAAGCAGCTTCACAGAAATATATACACACAGGATGCAGATTTGAAGTGTGTGAATTTATCCCTAATGAGCGCGACGGTGGTGAGGAAAAAAACTTCCTAAGATGATATGAGGAAGAAACCTTGAGAGGAACCGGACTCGGAAGGGAACCCGTCCTCATCTGGGTCACAAAACGGATAGTGTGGAAGTAAAAGAAAGTTCTACACTAACGTAAGGCTGAGTACGGTACTACGAGCCAACTATGCACTATGCATTAGATCTGACGTATCATAAAATGAGTTTTGAGCACAGCTTTGAATTCGTAACACCTACGAGTCAGGAATTAGGTCAGCGTCGGTTCTCGAGAACATCTTTAGCTAAATGAGGAATTATAGACATTGTCCAAAATGACCAGGTTAAAGCTTCTAAATCTATGTTCTCTCGAATACGATGCGTGTAACGAATAAATAAACACGACGGACCATGCTGATCATTTATTCCACAGTAATGTGCAAGGATTACAATTTCTTTGACTGATTAACGAACGGAACATCATACTTTCGTCTCCATTTCTAGATACGTCGAATGTTTTGGAGCGTCTGCGAAACCAATTCGTTCCTGTTATCGCTTGACTTATAGCCGCTTTAAACCTTCTTTCCGTCCCCGGGCTCTTGGGTTTTTTTCCTTTCTATCTCTTTGTGAGATCATAAGACCCCCATAGCTTGTCGTTTTACAGCGCAGAAAAACTTCCATACACGTTAAACCAACACGCCCTTACAGAAAACTTCATCATATCGACGACGAGGTGTTTTAACATTCCTAAAGGTTCATGCTTTAAGCGTAACTATAAACAAAGAATTCGTCAGCGTTGGAAAATTTCTTTCGGAGTCAGCGATCACAGAAATGAACGCAGAGTCAAACGAACGCCGCGATGTTCGGAGGAGTGTAGAATTTTTCAGAATGACCGCAGATTTTCTGCAGATTTTGGGACGTGTGTGACGTCATCCCGACGCGAGTACAGCCAAAGCCTTCTTTGATTCACGTGAGTACAGCTGGAAGGTCTCGTTTCCCGACAAACATCGCCGAGAAACAATTTCGTGCAATTGCAATCTCGGCAAACGAAAGTAGTTTTCCGTAAAAATGTTATTTCTTTTTTTTTTTTAAAGCGCAAGAAATTCCGCAAGTTGCATCAAAAATCAAGCGTTATTGCCTGCAACAGTCGCAAAAAAACATCGTTTTTGAAATCCTGTACGGTCTGTCCGGCTGTAAGAGGAATAAAACAGTTCAGAGCGTGCTGTTATAGAAAATGAGTAACTCTGCTTCACCTCAGCCCATATTACACCAACCCATCGTTGATAAAGTTGACAATAAACACTTTATTGCACTATTATATATTTATTAAACATCGACATTGCTCACGGTGGCATACCCGAGTCGTGCGGAACAATTCCTCTTGCGTGTCAAGTTCAATAAATAAAGAGCATTTTGGAAATTATATACAGAAACATGGGGTTGAAACTATAATCTGGAGATGCTGCAAGTTTGAGTAAGTGAAACGGTGTATATATATATATATATATATATATATATGTGTGTGTGTGTGTGTGTGTGTGTGTGTGTGTGTGTGTGCTTGTGTTTTAGGATTCAGCATGTAAACATTATGTCATATACACATGTAGGTGTGTGTGTGTGTGTGTGTGTGTGTGTGTGTGTCAGACGTGATGCGGCCCCAGGCGTAGCACTGAGAACGATCTGCGGTGTTTGCGCAGCAGCAGGCGGATCTTCTCGTCGTCCGAGTCGGGGTCCAGAGGTTTGTTGTACTCCTCGTCCTCGAGCTCGGTGTCTGAGGCGCCCTGTGTCTCGGCCCTGGACGCCTGAGTGGAGCTCGGCTCAGACGCGCTCTTCTTACGCCACTTAGTGCGCCGGTTCTGGAACCACACCTGGGGGAACACACACATCACAGCAGAGTGTCAAGTCCCGCCAGAAAGAGTGTATACAGTAAGTGCCCAGGGGGACACACAAACCTCCAGGATCACACAAATGGCAGTGTGAGTGTGAGTGTGTGTGTGTTTAACAAACTAGCTGTTAGGGCACCTCACAGCTTCAGGGTCACATGTATACATGTGTACAGTATTTTCTGCTCTATATTCATAGACGACAGATTTCTGATTTTGTGCTGTATATAAGCGTCAGATACTTCTAAATGACATCTGTATTTGTACAGCGACAATAAAGCTTTCTGTTCTGTTCTATTCTGTTAAATTCTGTTCTGTTCTATTCTATTCTGTTCTATTCTATTCTGTTCAATTCTATTCTGTTCTATTATTTTCTGTTCTATCCTCTTCAGAAATACTTTTTAATTCTGTTAAGTCGTATTCCTTTTGTAATCGACTCTTTTTTTAAATTCTATTTTATTCTATTTAAACATACATTTTCAAATTCTATTCTGTTGTAATCTCTGTTAATTCTACTTTATTCGGTTCTATTCTATAGCAATTTGTTTGTTCTAATCTATTGTAAACTACTCTTAAATCCATTCAATTCAGTTCTGTTCTATAGAAACTTGTTCTTTTGATTTTATTTTAGTCTATTCTGTTCCATTCTGTTATATTCCTTTTTGGATCTTCTCTTTTCCTTCTACTTTAATATACGTTATAAATTATATTCTATTGTGACCTATTCCCCTCTGTTCTATTATAAATTCTTTAATATAATTCTTTTCAATTCTATTCTACGGCAACTTGCACTTTTTTTTAAAATTCCAATTCAATGTAAACTAACATTGTCATTATTTTCAATTCTATTCTATTTTTTATGTAATTTTTAAATTCTGTTCTATTGTATTCTATGCTTTTCTGTTCTGTGTGCTGTTCTACTGTAATCTACTCTTTAATTCTATTGTTTTAGAAACCGCTTCTTTACTTCAGTTCCATTCTATTGCAGTGAATTACTCTTGTAAATTCTATTCTATTTTAATATACATTTTAACTTCTATTCTAGTAGTCCATGCTATTCTGTTCTGTTCTATTTTGTTCTGTTGTAATGTACACATTTTTTAAATTATTTTGTTTGTTATAATCTACTGTATTTTATTCTATTTTATTCTTTATTATTATTCTATCCTGTTCTATTCCACTCTTCCAATAAACACTTCTATTTTGTAATTCTATTTTATAATCCTAATTTGATCATTTCTATTTCATAATTCTATTGTACTACGATAAACTCTTCTATTGTATAATTATATGTGATCATAATTTACTTTTCAAATTTGATTCTTTTGTAATCTTATTTTAATCTGTTTGTACTATTCTTTTGTAATCACCTCTTCTATTATAAACTGCTCCTTGGAATTCTATTCTATTTCAGAGTGTGATTTTCTAATTCTATTCTACTGTATTCTGTTCTCTTCTGTTTTATTGAAATCCACTCTTTTCAATTCAATTTTATGTTGGTCTATTTTATTCTATCCTAAGTATACGTTTGGCTGTATGACTATATCAGGTAGAAGGATAGTTGCCCAAGGCAGAGGCGGTCCGCACACTGGATGAGACCAGACCGCTGATATCTTATCAAAATATTTATTTTTATTGATTTAAACTTATAATAGTGTTTTTTATAGTGTAAAAAGAGCCAAGATCGGTGAATAAAATAGACGTAGCGGTCTGGTCTCATCCAGTTTGCGGACCACCTCTGCCATAGGCAACTAGCAACTATCCTTCTACCTGATATAGTCATACAGCCAAATGTATACTTAGGATAGAATAAAATAGAACAAAATAAAATTGAATTGAAAAGAGTAGATTTCAATATAAATCTACTATATATATATATATATATATATATATATATATATATATATATATATATATATATATATATAAACAGAAAGACTGCATTTCATGCAACAGTGAACATTAATAAGGACAGACAACTGTCATATATAGACTACAGAATCAGAAGGTTAATGTGTGGATTTATTCAGAATGTAATCACTCATGCATTGTGTGTGTGTGTGTGTGTGTGTGTGTGTGTGTGTGTGTGGTCACATATCAGACTCTGTTGTCTTACTTTGACCTGTGACTCGGTCATGCCCAGTGAGTATGCCAGTCTCGCTCTCTCTGGTCCCGCTAGGTATTTGGTCTGCTCGAAGGTTTTCTCCAGGGCGAAGATCTGATGCCCGCTGAACGTGGGCCGCGTGTGTTTCTTTCTGCCCACTGTCTCACCAGGGTGCCCGCTATCTACTGACAAACAAACGACACATCCGTATTGATGAACCCTTTTACATTTGCATTTTGGTTTACTTGGATGCCTTGTTAAGATTTCCTGATGTGTCGTCCCATCATGTTTTATCAGGTTGTTTATTAAACGAGCAGATTTAGATGCTATTAGAACATCTAGTCCAAGAATCAATTAAATAAGCATTGCACTGAGTCAGTCAGGGGTTTATGTCTACTGGGAGGTTAAACAGAAATGGCAAAGCCAAAAAAACAAAAAAAAACAAAAAAAAAAACACCCCAAGTTGCGGAACTTTATGTACATGGCTATGTATATGTATATGTATGTATATGTACATGAACATGTAATGTATTTGGTATACTGGACCTTTTATAGTATACTCAGAAACTCAGTTCAGTTCAGTTGAATTATTTCCAGTGAGTGTATTTTTACATGGCAAAATAAAGATGTCTAATAATTCACATATTTTGTTCTTATAGTGCATTTTAGTAAACACCGTAATTAACAGAACTGTCAAATGTTAAACCTGTATTAATTATCATTCATAGCATTTAATACATAACATTTAGCATGAATCATAATTATTTGATCAATTAATTTACACATTATACAGTAGATAAACTGTTTCATTAAAATAATAGTACAATCATCGTGCTACTAATATTCATATCAGCAATTATTTACAGCTATTTTAGATTACATTTGATTTTATTGTATATATACAATTTTTAAATATTTTTTTTACCATTTATTATGTTACATACATTTAAAATCTTTTTTTTTATATAAACATATAAAGAAAACCTAATGATTCGAATTTGTTTCTAATGATTATGGCTAATATCATGTCATGGTGTTATTTAGCAATCATAATCATAATCATAATGATAGACAGGAATACATTTTGCTTATTGGATTTCTGATGAAAATGAATGGATTCGGTGCTAATTCAGTAAAATGATACTGAGCTTTCTTACAGTTGCTGCACTGTTGTCTTCCTCCTCTCCAGTCGTAGCCTCCCTCCACCCAGCAGCTGGTGCGTCCCTTCACTCCCGGACACTCACTAGGTTTGGGGAAAGCACCCAAAGTCGTTGGGGTGTAATCCCGGTTGTAATACACCCCTGGAGTGGGCACAGTGCCACTGAAACCCCCCATGCTGGAATATCCTGAGAGCAGGGCGGTGTTAGCTGGGGCTCCCACTACAGAGCGACTCAGGATGTCGCTGATGCCGTGTGGCGTGCCTGCCTGCAGCTGGGCGTTCAGGTTGCCAGGGCCGAGCTTGTAGAAGCTGTTGGGCACCGAGTATTGGCACATAGGCGCCTTGATGTCCGTCGGGAACTGGTTCAAGCCATTATTGAAGAATAAAGACCCTGACAGGTTGGGCTCCATGGGAACCAGCGAGTGTCCTGCGTCTTTCTCCAATAATGATGGATCCAGGGTGAAAATTTAATATTTAATGGTCAGGAGGATCTCACATCAAAGGCCAGCTTTGGTCTGATCCACTTTGGGAATGCCCTCCAGAACGAGATGAAGAGTTTGCTGAAGTTTTTTTTTTTTTTTTTTTTTTTTTGAGTCAGTTTGAGTCTTAAAATTTCTTCTCCTCAACTTTCACCTGTTTTGTTCCATAATTTGTACTGCAACTCCAAAGTCAACACCAAGCGTCTCGCCACCTTTAACCCAGTCCTACTCCCTGCAGATAAATGCCCTCAAAGTCAGCGCCTCGCTCTCAGATCATAAATACGAGCTACCTTGCACAGATGTGGCACTCTCTTGATAATGATGACCCTGCGTTAGTTTGCTGGGCCTCAACTGGACAAGCACGCAGCATGCAGAGGACCTGATTGGTCACCGTGTAGGACGGCACCTCCGGATTGGTTGGTGGCAGATTAATGGCTTTTTGAAGTGGCAGGGTGGGAATAAGTGAGTTTTTGATGGCCTCCCTGCCCTGTGTGTGGAGCAGCAGTTACACATCGGAGTGGAAAGAGATGGCACTTTAGGAGCCTGTCACGGTCGTCGGTTTGATTCTGATTGCAGAATTGTGAGCTACAAATAGTGACTTAATGGAGAATTGGTGGAACAGCTTTTACACTGAGCTTGTTATTATGCTATATGCCATGTTGGACAATATGGACATTTCTGATTCATTTTTTCCTTGTGGATTACTATGAAGATGACAGACAGACAGACAGATAGCTAGATAGATAGAGCATCTAAATTTCACAATTTCACAGTAAAACAGGAACAAATGCATGGGGAAAAAAAGAGAAATTGAGTTTTGCTTTATTATTATTATTATTATTTAAATTATTTAAATTATTTTTTACACATATAGTATGTCCACATGAAAAATTATTTTCTCTCCTTTAGTTTGTACTTCTTCATTTCTATAGAGAGACAGACAGACAGACAGACAGACAGATAAACAGATAGACAAACAGACAGACAGATAGATAGATAGATAGATAGATAGATAGATAGATAGATAATCATAAAGAAAACACAATTTTTGGGTGTGTGTGTGTTTGGGAGATTGTGAGAGTAAACAAAACATGCCAATGCTTTGAAGGATGTGAACTGGAACGGAGTAATGTTAGTCAATTGCGAATCTGTTTTTAGAGGATTTAAACCTAACATGGTGAACAAATTATATTATAGAATTCAGGCAATTGCACTGGGGTTATCTCATACAGTGTGGCAAGTAATAATCTGGAAAGACCTTTGTAATATCACAGTCTAAAACTGGATTTAAAGAGAAGGAAATCAGTAAATGAATCACATGAAAATGAATCACATGTAAATGAATCACATGTAAATGAATCAGATGAATATGAATCACACACACACACACACACACACACACACACACACACAAAACACAATTTGCCAGCAAAAACGGGGACAAATATATGGGAAAATAATGAAAAATGGAAAGTACATAATTTTTTTGCCTTTCTTTTGTTCCCCATCACTCTCTTAACAATCCATTCATTTTCTCCCCTTCCCTTTTGCCTCCTCTTATAGAAGTACCTATATGAGTCTTGAGAGCAGATAAATATGAACTTGTAATGTATGGAGAAATAGATAGATAGATAGATAGATAGATAGATGCAATATGTTACATATTTAATGCAAACTACATATTTAAGCGTAACTTAAATGGAGTTTTGGTTGTCAAAATTTGACAACATTTCTTAGGAAGATATCGTAACAAGAAATTTATTTATTTATTCATTCATTTATTTATTTATTTATTTCGACCAGTTTTTAAAAAGTTACCAAACAACCAACAGTGACTTCAATTTTCACATTACAAAAGCACAGCACCATGCGTTTACTGGATGGATCCCAAACCTGACAACATGTTAACACACAACAGTGTTTTTGGCCAGCAGGGGACACCAGTATCACAAATAAGTGCAACTATCCTAGTGCATTTAAAAACAACAAAACAAATCACCCAGACATGATTTCAGAGACCCAGTGACATCAGAGTGAGACAGGAACAGTCTCCAATTAATATACAGATTCTGCTGATGGCATTTTACAAATGAGTAAAGAACTTAAGGTTGTAACATGGAGTGTGTTTGTATTTTCTCCTTGATCTGTAAATACACCATGTGTTTATGTGCGAAGACCAAAAAGAAGTTCACAGGAAAGACAGTTACACTCAATGAGAATTTAAAAAAAAAAAAAAAAAGTAAACAGTTCAGATCTTAGTCTTAAAGGTGCATTAGTCAAGATTGGAGCTCTAGTGGTTAAGTAGGTGAAGTACAACACAATGGAAGTGTTTATTTTATTTTATTTTATTTCCTTTAAGCTGTTTCCTATTCCCACCTATGTACACAAAGTACAGAGTCTATAATGATGAGCAGAGTTTGGCTACATGGATGATGGTGTTAGCGTTTCAGTCGAACCTGTAGACCATTAGGCTATTAAAACGTGCGTCAGAGCCGAATACTACAAACATGTGAGATTCAACTCGAGAATGGTGAATAATGCCTTCGCTATGCTGATTTTCTTTAATGAGGTCCCATGAGTTTTTCACCTGATCGTCACTACTGGTTAGTGAGTTTCTCTGTCTGCATAGGAATTTCATGCAGTTATTCACCAATTACTTCATTTTCATGAAGGTGGTTCATCCAGAGCATTAGTGTACCTGGCACTCCTACTTGATTCATTATGTAAAAACGGACATTCATACCTGTCCGAAAGCAACGCTGATTCCAGTAATAGGTTTCTTCATCTTGGAAACGTGCTACGAATATTTATTCTAGCTTTCACGTTTCTTGTCATTAAGTTGTTTGGAAGCGCAGGTGTTGTTGTTGTTGTTTTAACAGTAAATGTATATGGCTGTACATGTTTTTCTGTCCGTACAGACTGAGATGGGGTGAAGTAAAGTGGTATTGGGGTGTGTCTACAAAACAATGGACAGGTTCCCCATGTAAACACGGACAAGCATTCCGGCCAAGACGGCAGTTTTCAAACAGGTTTGCTAAGCCACTTATTATTATAAACGTCACTGCTTACACATTTTTTTTTTTTTTTTAAAAACAAACAAAACAAAATATTTTTTATCCTGCCCTACATATTTTTCAGGCAATTTGTACTAATAAGAAATCTAATTTAAAAAGTTTTGCATATACTTCATCCATGAAAGATCATTTTCCAAAAATACAGACACGGGTCTGCACAAAATTAACCAAATAACTCAATTCGCTTCAGGTATAAAACATTCAGTTGAGATGTAATTAACAGCAAATGTCAGGCATAAAAAAGAGATTAATCCTCTGTCTACTATCTAAATATCTATATTTTGCTCTTCACCCATATTCCTCATAAAGTATCCTAGCACAATATTCCTCAACCTTCATTCACAGCTCTGTTTTATATTCCATCCACTCTACCAAGAAGATTACAATTTTTATACATTTATCGATTTTTCTAAAGGTTAATGAATAAATTATGACAATTTACATATAATTTAACCCAAATATATTCCCCTGTGGGTATTAAGATGCAATATTTGAAATGTGCATGCTGGGGATTTATTTTTTTTAATCACTTGGATGGCTGATGTAACCTGATTGAAGTTTTCAATCTGTATTTTGTTTTCTTCTACAAAAATTTGTGTGTGTGTGTGTATATATATATATATATATATATATATATATATATATATATATATATATATATATATATATATATATATATATATATATATATATATAAACATACAGTGGTGCATCAGATTTTCAAGTCCCTCCTCAAGGCAGCGTCATGGATATGTCATATTTATCCACTTATTCATAAGGGATTCATTAGTGATTCACAGGTTGTTCAAAGAATGTTTCATAAGCAAACTCTGAACTTTTCCTTTTTTTAAAGGGTGTGAAATTATATCACTATATATATATATATATATATATATATATATATATATATATATATATATATATATATGATATCACAATAACACAATGATATCCTATATCCATCATCATCATCATCAAATCTTTTGTTTTCTGCCTGCATGTACATGTCACACACACACACACACACACACACACACACACACACACACACACACACACACACACACACACAGCACATAAAGCAAATCTAGTCCAACAGTACTTATCCAACAAACTGGTGCAGTTAGACTGGTTTTACAGACAGCACTGGGTGTGAGGAAAAGCTAGAAAGAAACCCAACCATACTTTCATACCTTTCACATGCCTCACATTTGTTGGAAACCACCGAACAAAAACGTTGATCCGTCATCTCACGTTGGATGCAGCAACAGATCTTCCAGACGGTAAGCGTTAAAGTCAGATGCCTCTTAAAACACAGTCACAGATAAAAGGTAAACAATGACAGCTGACATTTATTCATTCATTCATTCATTCAATGACATTCATTCATTCACCGGAATTAATACATAATTTGTATTTTTTTAAGCACATTTTATTTATTTATTTATTTATTTTACATTTATTATAATGATTAAACTTTCCGTTAATTCTTTTCTGTTATTATGGTTGTGTGGAGTAAGGTCCTGTTTTAATTTAATAATCTATGAACGTTTTGGTCACGTTATTTCTTATTTCAAAATCGAGTCAGGAATTGTCTTTATAGTGTCCAAAATGATAAATGAAAGTACATTTAGGGCTACTGGTAGGGCTATATTAGGTCCAGCATATAATGGAGCATAAATAAGAAAAGCCATAAAGAACAGTTACTGAAAAATGAAACTTAATACTGAAACTTAATGAAGGCCTGCAGCTAGTGGTGGCCTGCTATGCTGTGTGTGTGTGTGTGTGTGTGTGTGTGTGTGCACTAGAAAAACTCCCTGGGAAGTCCATCCCTGGGGCCGTTGTTGTCCACTATAGGGGGCTCCCATAAGTAACGCAATCAAAGAAACAACAACAAAAGAAAGAAAAAGGAAAGAATTCTAGTAGTCATCCCAACATGTGCATAAGTTCATAATGAGAAGTTAGACAGTAATGGCTGTGTAAACATGATTAATAAAAACCTGGAGGCAGCTTTAACCAAATGCACGGGGTTATTATTTCATCGGAAAGAAAGGATATAGAATTCTGAAATATTTCAAACAAAGAAAGTAACTGTTCAGTATCTTGACTGCTTAATGTTCAGGCTTCAGCACTATTTCTAGGTTAAATGTGAGTAAATGTGTGATATTGACCATATTAACTGGTTTGTACAGAAAGTCCGATTCTCCTCACGTCTAATCTCTTCTACTGAAGGATGTGTTCGGATGATATTCCGATGGACTTGATCTAAAATGGATAAAAGGTTTTGCACAAAGATGTGGAGTCCATGTCCGTCATTAAAGCAGAACCGGTACCAGATACTAAGAAAATCTGATTTTACTTTTCACTCAAGTTCTCATCAATAAATATATTTCAATAGAGTAGAAAAAGAATGCGAAAGACGCTCTCAGACTTTTGGATCCATATATATATATATATATATATATATATATATATATATATATATATATATATATATATATATATATATATATATATATACCCCACACACACACACACACACACAATTACAACATTTATGCAGGACTAGTATTGGTGCCAGAGACTGTTTTCAGACACATGACAGAAGATCCGGCATTTGTCTGGACTTGTCATACCAGCTATGGAATTCAGGTTTATTTTCCCACACTTGGAAACTTGAGCAATGAAAGCTCAATGAAACCTGCTGTTTAACAGACTAGTAAGCCTAACATCTTGGAAAAATCCAAGCAAAGTAGCTGCCTTCCTTCTTTGGCGGTGAGGAATTCTGTTTTTGTAACCGGCTTTAGCCCGGCCTCTTTCCTTTCTCCTTCATCTCTGCTTTCAAGTATTCATGGTTGAGACAGATCAACCCGGTTTAAATGCTGCTCTACTTTCTCATGGAAAGCTCAGACGTACAGAACTTCAGGATTTTCTCCACGTGAACTCGTACTGCATCTGCAAGTCCAGCGGTGTGTGACAGTGTGTACATTTTATGGGGAAGAAAGAAATGAGTGAGTATTACTCGAATTACATACCACAACCTGGTGAGCTTTCGGCAGAACAGATAAAGTAATATGAGACGCTGTAGTTACATAATGTTCGCTTTTAGAGGTGGTGAGAATCCCTCGGGGTGTGTATGTATGCCAAGACCTTGTATGCCCATATGATGTAGTATTTGATTTAAAGACTTCTTATCATACAGCCATTGCTGTTAGTTTCACTGGCAACTTAATAGTGTCATAGTGACGTTTTTTTTCATGTACTGCCTGTAATTAGAAACAGTAATTAACTGCAATGTTCTAGCTTATTATAACCCTGAAACTAGGACAACCACGTTAGCACGCCCATCAGAGTAATTTACACAAGTCCGTTACAACTGAGAGGAATAGTTCAGACACATGCTACAGTAATTTTGCTAACATGGAACAATTTATTGTACTTATCTGATTCAGTGAATCATATTAATGGGTAATTGTAGCACTTTCTGATGCTGGTTTACTTTTTCATTATTGTTATACGGCCTATTGTGTATGTGTATTATATTATACTACAAACATTAACGTTGCTAACATGGAACAGTCTTTTGCAGTCACTATTAGCATGATTAGCAACATTACTGAGCAGTTTATACTCTCTATTGCCATTATAAAATTTTTGGTATTTATATTCACCTCACTTCAAAACACCAGAGAAGAAGAACAAAAATACTAATTTTGCTAAACAGGAAGCAAACTCTTGTAGCTACTTATTGACATTAGCCTTTTTTTTTTTTTTTTTTAACTGTTTAACAGTTCCTTAAATGCTTTAAGAGCTAGCTCAAGGCTGAAACTATTAATTGGTTAACACTTAGTTAAGACTGTAGGTGTTAATTCAAGACTTTAGGAGCTATTACAGCATTGTAAGAGCGAATTCGACACTTCAGGAGCTAATTGAACACTGGCCGATTTGACTGCTGTTCGTATAACAAAAGTCCTGTTGAGTTATTTTAGTATTAATAGAGTTGTTTAAGTCTTTTTCACTTAACACTGGCACGTCATGGTCAGCATCAATCCCCCACGTTCTGTGTATGTTTCTGATGCTCTGTATTCATTCGCTTCCAGATAAACATGGCCGCATTTGTGGTAGCCGCTGCCTGGGTCCCATGAAATTCCTTTCCAGAGCGGATGGAAACGCAGAGTTTCTCGCCTCACGGGGCACCTCGTCCCGCACAGACAACCTCGTTTTCCTGTGCCGTCCAGTAAAAGTGAACGAGAAGATCAGGATACAGATGAAAAGTGTCATGGGACGCTCGTCACAGGACGGTCACAGAGCTATCAGGATCGGCTTTACAAATGACTCGCCGCTCAATGCTAGACGGGGCCTGAGGGACAGCCCACGATCCTGTGTGGTACCTCTTCCTGAGGACTTGTGCCTGCCGGGTGCAGAAATTGAGTTCTGGATGAACTATGCGTTTTTTGTGATTATCCAGGCAAGCGATCGGAGGAAATATTATATGAAAGCAGAAGGACTAAATCTCCACGAGCCACTGTTTGTTTTCTTGGATTTTTCTGGAAGCACGAGCACGGTGTACCTTTTGGGTAATTAGTGCAAATTTTACAATATATTTAATAATAATAACAACAACAACACTTATTATTGTTATTACTATTAACAACAACAACATTTCTGGCATTTGGCCCTTATCCAGAACGACTTACATTTATCTAATTTATACAACTGAGCAATTGAGGGTTAAGGGATTGCCTAGGGGCGGTAGCCCGGCAGTGCTGGGGCTTGAACTTCTGATCTGTAACCCAGAGCCTTTAACCACTGAGCCACCACTGCCTAGTGGTGCAACAACAACAACAACAACAACAACAATAATAATAATAATAATAATAATAATAATAATAATAATAATAATAATAATAATAATATTTATTTATTTATTTATTTAATGATACAGGCTCCAGGAAGGGGGGTCGCAGATCCTGCTCTGCTCTTCCATCAGGAACAAAAGCGCAAGCACTTGAAGAGAACCTTCTTAACCTCAGTCTCATTGCTGATGATAACACAAATTCAGGTGGGTGTGCATTTGTTTATGGAAAAATGTCAGTTTAAATTCTGACAATTCCAGTGATTATAAACCCTGTGCAGGTTCTCAATAGGCTACCATCAAACCATGACAGTCTCAGCGTTATCAGTTATTAAATATTCACTAGATACTGATTTCTATGGAAACGTATGAATGGTTAAGGTGAAGGTTTGGGTCAAACTTTGATGCAGTTTCATTCATGCAATTATGCATTTTCCAGAAATGCATTTTGCCAGTTCCAATACGTTTGATTCAACTAATTAGGTCATTAATATTTGGGCAATGGAACCATTTATACTTGATGGATACGTGTAGGATCCAATCTCACACACTGTTATACTATTATACTTTACATTTACATGTTATCTCACCCATGCAAGAATGGGCAGTATTCAATACACCTCATATACAGAAACAAAAGTATTACTAATCACAAGATGACTTAATAATAACTCAAGAACTCGAATAAAGAAGACATCCACAAACAATTCCGTTCAAAATTCGATTTTGCTTTAACCAACCTCAGTGAAAATCATACTCAAAATGTGACAGAATGTCAGATATAAATGCACATTATATCAAAGTTTAATTCTATTTTCAACAATTTAATTGGATCTCTTCTGATAAGGCACAGCTGCAGGAGCTTTTGTAATAAACCTCTGTCTGAGAAGTATTTGATTATACCTTTGATCATTTTTGTTTTCAGACCAAGCAGTTTTCAGAGAAGCATCACCATGGCAAGCACATCACCCACCAACACATACTCATCCACCGGAATCTACTCAAAGATCAGGTCCGACCACACGCAGCAAGACTGCAGTCAAAAGAAGTTTAAAGAGAAGGCTTCAGTCCTCAGTGGTAATCACTCATCATTAATGATATATGTGAGGTGGTCTGAAAAAAGCCAAATGTCACTTAAAAAAAACCAAAATTGGGTTTTGGCCATACATTTTTTACATTATCATGCAATCTTGCCTCTTTTGTCTTTCTGCAAAGATCATGTTTACTAAGGAGCCAATTTAACAAACATGGTGGTAAAAAAAAAGAAAAGAAAAAAAAAGTCAGTCTGTCTAGACACGTTCCTCACAGAGTGTATCTCAGGCTTTGATCAAGTTGTTGGATAGCTAAGTGTTGTAGTGAAACGGACAAAAGCCTAAACAACTCTGTCAAACTGGCTGTCAACATGTCCATGACGCTCCTGCATTGAGGGAGGCATTTTAAAATACTAGGGGTTTTCCCAGACCTCCACACATTTTATACACATATATATATCAGTGACACACTTATAATGTTGTACCTTAATGGTAACCATTAGTACATCACCATTGTGCAATACAGGTGTGACTTTGATTGGTAGTTTACGAAGCACATGTATTGTGTTTACTCCATTATCACTAGGAGGAGACGGATGTGACGTCTTTGCTGAGAGCATTTCAACAGCAGCATCTCAGCTCTAATGAGGTGCATGTGACCATCTGGAGGAAAAGTCTTCTGAAGAGTGCACTTGGTGCTCTATGTAACACGAACTTCTCCTGGACTAAAAAACCTTATATCGAGTTTGCTGGCGAGGAGGCTTTCGATAATGGTGGCCCCAGAAGGGAGTTTTTTAGGTAGGCCATAATGAAATCTCTGGGTGGTATGGATGGCATTACTCTCCCCTGTCAATCAGAGCAAACAAACCAATCGTAGGTGTTTTCGAGCGCATGCACGCGGAAGAGGGCAAGTGTGTTACGCTGCCTTTTGATGCAGCACGAGAAGCAACTCGGAAAGATCTGGTGGCTGGTTTCATGTGTTTCAGAGGAAGCACGTGTTATCCTTCACCCTGATTGGTAGCTTTCGTGTGAAAGGGGAGAGCTATTTAGTTGTTGGGAATTGGAAAAAATGACCAAACTGGGAAAGAAATCCGATATGAATTTTGTCTACTTGCAGAATAACTGACATACTGAAAAGATCGTTGATTTTGCCTTTCATTGATTGGTGAACTAAAGTGTTTCTCCCAACACATTCCTTTCAGACTCCTGATGCTCGAGGTGCAAAGCAGTCTGGGAATTTTCGAAGGAAACCCAAAACACTTGTTCTTCACTTATGACCAGACGGCTTTGCAGCAACGTAAATACGAGCAAGCCGGGAAGCTGGTAGCTTGGTCTGTAGTTCACGGAGGACCAGGACTCAAAGCTCTAGACGCTCATCTTTACCAGCTCATGTGTGGTGTAGAGATGGAACTCTCAGACTTTGACTGGCACCTCATACCAGATGCCGACGTCCAAAGAAAAGCACGAAAAGTACGCGTTTGTCTGCATGATCAACTAATAATATGTCCCTTTATATCCATGCTTATCTGAAAACATGCCAAACGCATATCTCTTGTGTCTTCAGGTCTTATCTTGCAAGACAGCCAAACACCTTTGTGCTCTGCAAAGAGAATTAGGTGACTGGATCTGTGATTGTGGATTTCCAGGCATTTACGGACCAAACATTTGCATCCAAGACGTTCCTAAGATTTACGCCCACATTGTGAGGCACTACATTTATCTCAGGTGATGTATGAAAAGCACTGAAAATGTTCTGCTTAATGTAACATGGGCGCGTCCAAACCTGGACGATTTGCATTCGGTTTCGTTTCAGCTCGAACCATTTCTTTACTTTCTTGCAAATTCAATTCTTGAGTGATTAGCAGGTCTGTGACTATTCCAGTGACTCAGAGTGTTCAGGAGCATGCAGATAAGAATGTAGCCATGCCAGAGAAAGGCATTTCCTATCACATAAGCTCTGGCTTTCACAAAAGACTGCCACAAACATAAAAAAAAAAGTAATACATCAGTCATGTTAAAGTGGTTAAAGGCTCTGGGTTACTGATCAGAAGGTCAGTAATTCAAGCCCCAGCACTGCCAAGCTACCACTGTTGGGCCCTTGAGCAAGGCCCTTAACTCTCAATTGCTCAGTCGTATAAATGAGATAAATGTAAGTCGGTCTGGATAAGGGCGACTGCCAAATGCCATAAAATGTAAATCTAAAGCTAATAATAAATAGATTTTTTTTTAAAAATGTGTTGATATTTAGTTGTTGATACAGTGAAGCTTTTAGAAGGAGACTCCAGTGCCATTGCTTTGTTTTTCACCACGGTAAAGCCTTTGTGCTTTCTGGTTTATGTGTAACAAGACAAACTGCTTTTTTGTCTAATTGACTTCAAGAGTGAGCGAAATAGAGAGGCGGGTGAGGAAACAACTGGCTATAGCTGCTATAACATAAACGATAACAAGAACTAACTTGGTTCTTGGATGTTCCATAACATGGGATGTAACTATAAACAGTTCAAATGCATGGCGTTGTTCATTAATAAATGAAAAATGGTCATCGTTGGCAAATCGCTGTTGTATAAGATCAATAAAACACTTCAGTGCATGATGTTAGGAAATGCCATGCATAATATTTATTTTATATTCACAACGTTCAGGGTGTTGAATATGATCAACCAGTTCACCGAAGGCTTGAACTCATGCGGAAATCTGTGGGACATAGTGAAGATCAACTGGATTGATTTCCTGCCAATGTTTACCAAAACGAACGAATGGCTATCACGAGCATCATTCAGGGCCCTGTTTGAAATCAGCTGGAGTGCGGAAGGTTCCAAGAGGAGAGAGGACGAAGAGGAAACCATCTACTACTGGGAGCTGGTGCTTAAGATGATAGAGGGTGAGCGTCATCTTCTCGTGATACCCTTGATGTTTTTCCTTGTAATTTATCTGGAGAGTGAGCACTCACAGCATACCAGAGCCAGAAGTATTAGCGAAAGTAGGAAATGATATGATGTAATTTTGGTTACATCCTGTCTCATGCGTATTGTTCATCATTGTTCATTGTTGTCCATAGCCAGCCTTGTGACTACACCGAATTGTGCAGACCAGATACAATACAATAAGCCATGTTTGCATGACTTTTCCATAGATAAAGAAACAGAGCTGCGTTTCGAAGAGCTGCTCGTTTTTATCACGGCGACAGACGAGGTTCCAGTGTTGGGATTCCCTGAAAAACTCAGCATCCACTTTTACCAGCCTGAGAAGAGAGGCTTTCGTCTACCGTACACGTCCACTTGCATGATGGGACTCTTCCTTCCACGAGGGGTCAAGAGTCATGCAGAGCTCAACACGATGCTGCTGAGAGCAGTGAGAGACTCGAATGGATTTGGAAAATCATAAGACAGTAGTTAAAGGGAAAACACCGTTATATCTGTGGTATTGAAAGTAGAAATGGCTCGGTCTTGTGCAGTGTTGTTGCATAAAGGAGGAACTGAAAATCTGTACTGAAGAATATGACCGTATCATTTTTAAGCTGGACGTCAATGCAAAAATGTAATATGTTTTTATGCCTATCTGTATAAATATGTGTCTGTGTAGCTCTGACGTTGTGCTGTGAAAATAAAAATATAGGTATTTATGACTAACTTATTGAGTTCTTGTTGAATTTTTTTAATAAATCAATCAATATATAAAATTACACAAATACACTCTAAAAATAAAGGTTGTCTTATGAGACAAACATGAGAGGATGTCTTACCACAGTTTGAGTAAAAGCTATAATAATTCCATAATCTCAAAAGGTATGTTTGGCGCAAAAAACACATCAACAAAAGTGCACCATGGTGCCACCCAGAGTGAAGCATGTTGGCGGTAGCATCATGCATTAGGGCTGCTCTTCTTCAGACAGAACTGTATGGTTTATCAAAGTGGAGGGAATCACGACTAGCTACAAATACCAGCCACTTTAATGCAAAACCTTCAGGTGTCTGATAGTAAGATGAAAATGAAATGGAATTTCACCATTCAGTGTGACGGTGACCCAAAGCATACATTCAAATCAACAAAGGAATGGCTTAACCAAAAGAAGATCAATGTTTTTGAATGGCCTAGCCAGAGCCCAGACCTGAATCCAAATGGAAATCTTTGGGGTGACCTGAAGCAGGCTGTGTACAAGAGATGCCCTTACAATTTGATAGATCTAGAATGCTGCAAGAAAGAGTGGGAAAATATTGGCAAGTCAAGATGTGCCACGCTGATAGACTCACCCAAAAAGACTGATAGACTATTACCAAAAATGACTGATAGACTCTTACCCCGCTGTTTTAGAGGAAGCTGGATTACATCATTGGAACCCTGGGGCAAATCCAAAGGTATATTGGGAAAATGGGGGTGTTTCCTGCACTTGTCTTTAGGCTTTGGGTGGCCATTTATCCGCTTGTGATTCATGTCAGCATTCCCCAAAAAAACCCAAAAAAAACCCCAGGAACATGGCATTGTTTTATACCATCTACAGTGATGCAATGTAGAAATCCACAAACGGTCAGGTTATGTGAGCTTTTTTTTTTTCACTGTAGCACACTGACAGAAAACCCTTAAAAATGAAAATCTTATCCCTATTTATACTACATATAAACCCTAAGTGGTGCGATTCACAGGAGGGGTAGGATTTTGATGCTGATGCCAAAATGTTCACCAGTTTAAGTTTGGTTCACTTATAAACATATTGTTTAACTTTGCATTTCTGATCTCTCTCTCTCTCTCACACACACACACACACACACACACACACACACACTCTCCCTGGAAAGCCCCACACTGTTTGGAATGCTTGGACGTCTCTGAGTCATGCTTTCTGAATTAGACCTTAAAATCTTTTACAACAGTATATTTAAGGCTCATAACCATCCATCCATCCATTTTCTATACCCGTTATCCTACAGTGTCATGAGGAACCTAGCGCCTATCCCAGGGAGCATAGGGCACAATGGATGCAGTGCCAATCCATCGCAGGGCATAATCATACACTACGGACACTCCAATCAGCCTACTATGCATGTCTTTGGATTGGGAGAGGAAACCGGTGTACCTGGAGGAAACCCCTGCAGCACACAGAGAACATGTACATCAATCAAACCCCCAACCCTGGAGGTGTGAGGCGTACGTGCTAACCACTAAGCCACCATGCTAACCATGTTTTCAGAAATAACAGAACAGGCTCACATGATATACAAGCCCAATAGCTTTCTTCAGATTATAAATAAACTTTTTAAAGTCACACATCTTCCATTTATTTGATAACACTTTCTTTGAATGGAACCTGCATAATGCCTTCATAACAAGCACACTCCTATGTATAAGAAGTAAATACTGTAATAAAGAATTGGCAAAAAATGTGTCCACCTGCTGTCTTACCTTTTGTTATGGTATTCATGGCTCATAAGCTCATGGACCTGAATGTTCAGTCCATTTTTAATCAAATGATTTTCCAATCCAGCTTCTTATTTATGAAGCCCTTATTTATAATGCCGTAGGAATGAATTGAATACCCTCACACTAATGCGTTAATCCCATTTCCTTTCACAACACGCTTATGAACTACCTTCATGTACCTACATGTACCTACATGTACCTTCTACAACTTTCTTGAAGTGTCATGAATGTCCTGTTGGTAAAAAAACAAAACAAAACAAAAAAACAACCTACATGCAAGATATAGATAAAGCATTGCTTTATAAAATGTATAGGTATATGATATACGTAGGCACCTTTCAAATTCAAAGTGTTTCCGTTTCTCCTATCCAGCGTTCTGACTCAGGTTTTCCTAGCACCTAGTGAGTGACAAATGTGTCATTATTTCCATGTGTTTGCTGAAGCTATGCTGATCTCATTTATAGATGGCGCTGCATTACTTCATCATAAGCTTTCTCAGTGTCTTACTGACTTTTCTGAAGCTTCTGGGAAACAATAAAGAAGAATATTATTGCGCTTCTGAGGCGCAATATTCAGTGACATCAGCACATAAAATAATTCAACCTGTTCACACAGATTCATTGAACTATTTTGCGGCATAGTGACTGTTAAAGTACAGGGTGTCTGAAAGATCAGGAAGCAATGGGAATACGTTGAAAGCAAATACTGTCGACATGTCGATCCGAATATGTTGAGCAAAATCCGCAGAAAACATGAAAGAGTAGCTCAGAATATGTATATGTAGTTTTACTCTCACTGCTTTCTGGCTTTTCGAGCACTGTGTATATAATAGATGAAAATAGCAAAAAACTTAAGCTAGATAGATAGATAGATTGATAGATAGTGGATTCCTCTCAAAGCGATGGCATCAGTCCAAGAATTTTGATAAGGCATGCATCTGTTCGTATGGTTCATCTGGACGTTGCACACAGAAAGCAGTAAACTGATAGTGTAGTATTTGTTTATACCCTCTTTCCTTTACCTTTATATTCATTCATCTTTAGTAAACGCTTTGTGCTGGTGCCGGAAACACTGGGTGTTCAGGGCAGGTGACAAGGCGGGAACACACCCTGGACGAGATACCAGTTTAACGCAGGGAGATACGCACACATAGCACGAGCAATCCAACATCATGCAGGAGGAAACCAGAGAACCCGGAGGAAACCCATGCAAACATGCGAAACTCCACACTGACCATCCGTAAGTTTACACGGACAACGATAATCCGATATTAAACCGATTAAGATGATACTCTCATTAAGAATCTAGCATGTAAACAGTGATTATTGATGACTTTAATCCGACTAAAATCATACTCGAAGTAAACACAAATCAAATTAAGACATGTGGAGTATTCCTGTTTTAGTCGCATTATCGACGTGCGACGTACATGTACACACCTTAATCACACTATTAACGTCGTGTGGGAGTTTTCACCGCATTTTGCGACAGGACGCGTACACACATGGCAGTGCTCAACCGTTTGACGGCAAACAATAGAGCACGGCTCCGTCCGAAACCGCATACTTACCTGCTACATAGTAGGTGAAATACTATAATACATGTATTACGGTTACTATATAGTAGGTAAATACACGGTTTCGGACACAGCCCTATTTGCACTATCAAGCAGCCTTATCAAGCAGTCGTCTATTGCACGTCTATGCACGTATAGCATGACAAATAATTAACTGCACTTGAAGCTTTCGTAAGATTAGAAATGAAACACCCAGAACTGTATACGGTACCATAACGAAGACCTGTACGTCGATGTGTGAAATTCTGGAGGGAACATCGGACGGCGTGGCGTGGGGACGTAATGACGTGCCATTAATCGATCTATGTTCTATAACATGTAAAACGGGAACATGAAAGGAGTATTCTAAAAGTGACTCATGTACACACCTTAATCAGAATATTATCTTATTCAGAATAAGGTCAATAACTAGATTACTGCTGTCCATGTAAACATAGTCACTAACCTAAGCTCAGAATCGAACCAGCAACCCTCAGGCTGTGAGGAAGCAATGCTACCCACTGCACCACCATGACACTTTACTTTTATGTATTATATTTTGATTATATGTAGGAATAAAAAATAAAAAATAAAAAACTTCCTTACTATAACCTGAGCAACATAAAAGGATGTATTGTTTTGGAATCATCATTGGAGTAAAACTATACATAAACCAAGTTTGAGTTGTGTTCATGTGACATAAACTGTGATTTGTCAGCAATAATACACACTTGATAAACACAATATTGAAAAACGTGTGGTAATTCAGTGACTATGAGAGAAATATACAAACTTACTTACTATAACATAACAGCACTTGAACTCTGGCATACTGTAAATGTCTTGTGATATCCATTCAGTTTCATTTTGAAGCACACATTCCTATACAATTAAGAGAAAAGAAATTAACGCACTTTCCGGAAAACCATCGTTCAGCCACACCTTCAGTCACCACTATGACCAGTGAGACATAAGTGAAGTAACACTAAAGGAATGATGACTGTGTATTCACACCTTTAGGTTCTGCAGGATACATCTCAGCACACTTCCGTGTGAAACTAAAAGGCGGTTATTAGTCACTACACACTCACTGGCCACTTTAAAAAGAACACCTGTATCCCTGCTCATTCAAGCAATTATCCAATCAGCCAATCATGTGGCAGAAGCACAATCATGCACTGGAGAAAATCATGCATTGGGTGAAAATAAATCAGGCATTGGGGAAAAAAAATGTGATCTCAATCACTGTGGCTGTGGCATGAACATGAGTGCCAGATAGGCTGGTGTTGAATATTTCAGAAACTGACCCTTTAGTCATGTGGCTAATTTGACAGATGAGACAAAGAGTAAAGTAACAGTGAAATGATTACTGCTTATGATCTCACTGACTTGACCGGCTGGCTTGACTATTTTTGTCACGTTTTTACCGTAATGGAGGTTAGGACAGATGCCAGTGCAGATAAGAGCATTTAATACAGAGAGGCAGGCAGACAAATTCAAATCATGAGACAATAGCGTGGTCAAAAACAGGCAATGGGTCAGGCGATCAGCAAATAGGCATGAACGAGGCAAGGTGAGAATCGAGAACGAGAAACCAGAAAAAAGATCAAAGACCATGAATCAAAACGAGGAACTTGGTACAAACGCTTGGTACGGTGATAACACTCAATACTTCGCAAAGAGGGAATGCCTCGAAAGTCGTTTTAAACTGTGGTGTGAATGTGTGTGAGATTGGATGCAGGTCTGCGTGATTAGAATGAATGAATGAGTGTTCTGGTAATTGCCGTCCACGGCGGCCATGTTTGTAGGCCGCAGTGCAGGATGGGAAATGTAGTCACAAGTTTGCTGTGACATGACAGTTTTATTTGAGAAACTGCTGATATCCTTGGATTTTCCATACACAACAGTCTCTAGAGTGTAAACAGAATGGTTCGAGAATGCAAAAAAAAGCATCCAGTGAGCAGCAACTGGTTCTAGTTGACAGGTAACTCAAATAACCCCTCTTTATAACTGTGGTGAGCAGAAACGCAACTCAGAACATACAACACATCAAACTTTGAGGCTATAACAGCAGAAGACCACATCGTGTTCCACTCTTGTTAGCCAAGAAGAGGAATCTGATGCTACAGTGGGGCACAGACTCACCAAAACTGGACAGTTAAAGATTGTAAAAAGAGGAGGTGATGTCTGATTTGAAGATTAACTGAAGCTCTTGACCTGTATCTACGTGATTTCATGCACTGCACTGCTGCCACATGATAAGCTGATTAGACTGCATGAATGTGCAGAGCTACAGGCGTTAATATTAAAGTGGAACTGAGAACTTTTCGAAAATGACTAGCACCAGCCGTAAGAAAATAATTCAGAATCGCCCTCCAAAGCACTGAGAGTGAAACTATGGAGGTAGTGACATGCTAGAAATGTAGCCTAGCTGGCCGACATTATTTTGCTAACCCAATTAACATAATGCTCTTAGTCTGAAAATGTAATTAGTCTGGAAGTATACGTTTAAAACTAGGTAGTGTGGTAACTAATACCTTTCTTTTCATTTCACATGTGCGTGTGTTGCAATTCATCTTGCAAAACCTGGGGTGGATATGCACTAATCTTTTCTCTCACTGTTACTTCACTTGTTTTATCACCCATCATACTGGTCACATGACTGAAGCGGCAGTCAAAGAAAGGTGTTTACTGGAACTCAGGTCATGGGTTATCTCTAAAATGAAACTGAATGTACAGTATGTTGCAGGATAGGTAACATCTGGATTCGCAAAATCCTGTTATATTACTCAGGTTATGCGAGGAATTTTAATAAAAATTTCTCCCATACGCTTGAAATTGGCCCAAGTTTACTGGCAAATCTATTCTATAGATCATGTTTAAAATGCTGAATACTGCAGTCCATTTGTTGCTCTGCAGTCCATCTGTAAAAGGACCATCACAGAACCACCTCCGACTTAATCGTTTGTGATATTAATTTTCCCGTCCAAATAAACGGATTTTTCCATCCAGAAAACACGCATTTCAACCATTTCAGGTTTAAGGAGAGAACGTGAGGGAACATGAGGGAATAATAATAATATTATCAGCGGTGCGGTCGGGAGCTGCTGGCAGACAGAGCCAATCACAAAAACATAACAGTACATTTCCAGTATAATCCTTTTACAGATTGGATACGTAATGTCCACATGGCTGTCGTTTTCCTCTGTTGATCTGCTGCTCAAAGTGTTTGAATGTATCTGAGCACTAACTAGTACAGGAGAGATAAAAACCCCAAAACAAAACAGAAACCTACTTTTAATAATGTTCTAATTGTCATCCACATTATCATTATTTATAATGATAAGTGTTAGACTTAGGACTTTGTTGCAGACATATAATGAATCTTTTTACACCAAAACTTGAACCCTTTTTTCTCGCTTGCTTGAAAAGCTGTTGAACGTTAGGTAAGTCGAACATAAACTGATAGATTCTCAACACATGATAGAACTCAACACATTCTCCCATTCTACCATGATACAAAGTAAGGGGGAGTCCAGTCCAGACCATGTTATATGGCGCAATCTTACTTCTGATCCACCACACTTTAATATCTTTTATATCCTGTTTTATATATTTATCACCGTTTGTACAGTATTCAGTCCTTTAACTGTTAAAGAAAACCCCTGTTTCATGTGACTCTGTGTTCTGAGGTCAATTTCCTATTCACATCTGGTCAGAGTCACTCTAATCTGAGGTGAGCACAATTTTCTTGTGTTTTCTTGGTACTTCACATTTTACGCAATAAAACTTGGTTAGGTGTGAAAGTTCAAAAATGGTGTTTTTACTCTGAGAAAAGGAAAGGAATATAAAATAGTGTCTTTTGATCGTTTAGCTGCAGTACCATGTTAAGTTAGCCTTGAGATATAGCCACCGTTAGCATGCACGTCTCTGGGGCAAGGTGTCACAAAGGCTGTGGGGTAAGTTTTCACAGATTATATACATGCCTTGGTATATAACTTGACACACACACACACACACACACACACACACACAGACCAAAAATAATGATGGTAATGCATAATCATCCACATGCTTTTGGATAACAGTATGAGATGTTATTGTAAATTGTGTTCTCGTGTTGAAAAATCCACAGTTTGTCACAAGTCTAAAACTCTGTAGTGAACTAAGATTTGAATAGGAATAAAAACACTATATGTGCCTGAGACTTCATTCTTCCATTTGGTACAACCAAGAAACATGTCCCAACATGTCCCGTTACACTCTCCACTAATTTTAATAACTGCATTTGTACATCAAAGTGTGACACGCAATATCCCTGCCAGGTTAATGTTAACTGAGTTCAATCTGCATTGTGAAATATATAAACTATTATTAGGAAAGCTGCTCTTGTGTAAAAGCCAACAGGGATTTTAGGTGTTTTTTTTGTTTGTACAAGCTATCTACAAGCATATTACTCATCTGGAAACAATAATAATAAAAAAAAAAGTCTCCTGGCACATCACTGATTCAATAAAAGAACTGGAAAGCAGAAGTAAAATGCCACTCTACACTTTATTATGGAAATCAGAGGTAAAATACAACCCCTTTTCTCACGTGTTCTCGACAAGCCTTCTGGCAAAGTGTGAAAACCAAACTGCACTTCTGCATGTAATAAAGCAATACAGATTGTAAAGAAAAGATGTACAGTACTGGATAGACTGGACCCTGTGTCTGTACAAGGTGGACCCACTGATGACACTTTTCTGCTTTTGGTACTGAACCTGTACTAAACCAGTTGTCAGTATAAACATTTATTGTATGCAATCGAGTACAGTGAGGTTTTTTTTAAAATTAAAATTGTACACCTAAAGTAGCAGTAAATATCACCAATAACTGTGCTTATCTTGAATATAATAGAAAAAAAAAACCTTATTGTAGTTCATTACTAACTCTCAAACCTTTGAACTATGGATACTACAGCATTGTTGAAATTCTGCTCAATTCTGATTAGTCAGAAGATTTTCCTATAACAGGCTTGCTGGCTTCAAGACTTAATTCGATGCATCTGAAATGGATGAAAATCGTGTAATTGTTGATATGGTGAAGTTTTCTGGGAAGAGACATTTATTTAGCATTTGTGGAAGGATTTTCCAGTGTCAGTACTGTCTAGAAGTAAATTGAAGTTTTCCGACAAGGAAAGTCTTAAGTCTTAGGCTCTTTCTCTGCACCATTTCTCAGAAACAAGACATGGTGCATTTGTTGGTCTTATTCATTTTAAAAGAGAGAGAGAGACTGATAAGCAAAGGTTTATAGTTGCTACACCGAAAGTGATACAAGGAACAGACGTTGTTTTTTTTGCAGCTGTTCTACAACATTATCTATAACTATAAATGTGCAATAAAGATAAATCCTTATTACAGTATATGCAAGAACAAGAGATAATTGGGTGACTCGCTCACTTTTAGTAAGTGATTCATGCTAGTGAGGGTCACAGTGAATCCTGGAAACACTGGCCGTGAGGTGGGAATATACTTTAGCTGGGCCACATGTCCATCACAAGGCACCAGGCACACTCATTCACACCTACAAGCAAGTTATATTAATAATAATATAAGATAAAAAAAAAATAAATCCTACTGGCATTTATGGAAGGTGGGATGAAACCCGAGAACCCAGAGGGAACCCACGCGGACACAAGGCGAACATGCATAGAAACTCCACACAGACAGTAACCTGAGGACCTCAGGACCCTGAAGCTGTGAGGTGACCTAATAGCTAGTTTGTTAAACACACGCACACACACACACACACACACACACACATTTAGACACAAGCATTCTTTATTTTTACACTCCCCCCACCCCCCATCCCCACACACACATTTTAGAATAATAATAAAAAATAAAAAGTCGTCAAATCTCTGGAAAAACACAAATGGAATTATAGGAATTATGTTGTGATAAAAAAAAAAAAAATCCAAAATAAATCAAAATAATTTAGCATTTTAGCTACTTTGTAGACACGCTTTTTGCCTAGAATTTCCAGA
Organism: Ictalurus furcatus; assembly: GCF_023375685.1. Taxonomy (NCBI): domain Eukaryota; kingdom Metazoa; phylum Chordata; class Actinopteri; order Siluriformes; family Ictaluridae; genus Ictalurus; species Ictalurus furcatus. The sequence continues at coordinate 5,512,687 of NC_071259.1, forward strand.
AATGTATTATTGGCATTTTCTCACCCGATTTCTTGAGGAATCCTCCTAAGATGCTTTTTGAACAGTATTAAAGGAGTTCCCACCTACGCTCGACACTTACTGGCTGCTTTTCGGAATATTTCACTCCGAGTCGTTCATTTAAAAAAATATTTTTTTGTAAATAAAATGTTAGTTTTCTAATGAAAGAAATGAATATGTCGGCACAATTATATTTTTTGTCTACAACACTGATTTCACACATTTAATCATACACCTTCAGATCGAAAAGTTTTTAAGATCATGAGAAACATTTCAGTCGAGTGTCTCCGGTAGTGTGTGTGTGTGTGTGTGTGTGTATATATATATATATATATATATATATATATATATATATATATATATATATATATATGTGTGTGTGTGTGTGTGTGTGTGTGTGTGTGTGTGTGTGAGTGTGTGTGTGTGTGTGTGTTCTGTCTGTGTACTCTCGATTTTCCAGATCTTTTTTTACTTAACTGTATTACATTGTAAGGTAAACCTATCTATCTATCTATCCCTTTCTTTCTTTCTTACTTGATCACATGATCTGGTGCCAAAGCCTGCTTAAATCGTTTCCATGAAATTCCCCAAAACAGGAAGTTGTATCACATGTTCAGAGTTTACAGGAAACATGCCAATCAACATGCCTCATTTGGCTCCTCCTAGTTTCGCTTTCGGGCCTATGGTGAGCAATGTTTTGAGTTCAAACCCACAGCACGTGCTGAGACGCGTTATAAATACAGGCACACACTATCCGTCTGTTTGGAAACGGACAATTTATAAATGATCGATCTACACCACTTATTAACTTGCTCTGGTTAAGAAGAAGAAAACAAAGATGGCACGTATGGCCAAAGGTAAGACTTTTGAACAGTTGTAGGCTATTGGAGTTTTCTTTTCTTCTTCTCTTTCTCTTTTTTTAAATATTATTTTTATGAAGTCGGGTCACAATATTCTGATTATTTATGTATGTTATGCGACTGGAATAAAGTTGGTTTGACGCTGGACGTTCGATATTCGCAGATATGCGGTAATTAAGGGACCGTCTCTAAAGTTACATACGAAATTGTTATACACGTTTCTAACTTCAATAGCATTTGAAGGGAATGACTTACAGTCATATAACCAACTGTAAAGTGTTCATCTAGGTGTCAGGTATGAGAAACATCTTTTAGATTTTTGATATTTACCAAAATAAACTATTAAATCATATATATATATATATATATATATATATATATATATATATATATATATATATATAAGTTATATAATGCTTCTTACTAGCATTTAAATGGAGGATATAGTCTCCTTTTGAATATAAGGAAAAATACTGTGTTTATTCATACTATTCTCTGTAACTTCATGTGAGATTAACAGCCAACTGCAACCACTCTACTGTATTGTCTGTATTGTGTATTAGCTACTACTATTACCACGTGACATTGGTTTAAAATAAAAATAACAACAACAACAACAAACACGGACCTCTTCTGATTTATCTCAAGAACACAAATTTTATTTACTTTATTATTTGTCAGTATTTAAGTGTTTATGATATATATATATATTCCAGGATCAGAGAAGAAGGCTTCATTCTGCACGCTCCCAAAATCAGCTCCCAAATTCAGTGCTACAGAGGACAACTGTGGCTTTGGCCAGATTCCTGAAGAGATCCTGCAGAGGCTGATGGATAGAAACAGCCTCAATCTGAATCCTCCGTTCTTTCAGAGAAACGCAGGTAAGAACATGAATAAAATAATAGCATTCTGCACGTGCGCCATGAGTTATTATGAGTTACATATTTCATTCCACATAAAATCTCAAACATATATATATATATATATATATATATATATATATATATATATATATATATATATATATATATTAGTTTTTTTAATACTAATATCTTACTTGTTTTTTGCATGATTGACCTTTGGAGTTCATTACAGTCACGTGACCAGTCAAATTAGGCTAATAATAGAGTTTTTAGAGTTAAAGATACATACTAAAGTACCATTAAGGGTACCAAACGAACAACAAGGACAGGTGCAGTTCAGTACCCTTTTTTTCTGACAGGGCGCACAGTCCTGCCATGTTTCCAAACAGTTTCTGTATTCCTTCCAGTCACTCGTACGCCGTGCACGTGCGGAAAAAGCTGCCTGGGTCCGATCACCTTTCACCCAGAAGTCAAGGGGCAGCACGTGAAGCTGAGTGCAGGCGACCGGCGCGCGACCAGAAACCCGCTGTCATTCCGTCACGGTGTGACTTTCAGCAGCCGGCCGTTGCGCGTCAGGGAGAAAGTGCGCATGCGCGTGGAGCGCTCTGTAGCAGCGTGGCACGGCGCGCTCCGGCTCGGCTTCACAACGGTGCCGCCCGGTACCGGCCCCATGTGCGCTCTGGCCATTCCCGATCTCACCGATCGACAGGGATTCTGGGCGTTCCCCATACCGGAGAATTACTCCGACCCACGCACTGAGCTGACGTTCTGGGTAACGTGCACCGGATACCTTCGCATCCAAACGGACAACGGGTTTGATCACAAAGAAGAAATGTCGCAGATGGACACGAGCAAGCCGATCTGGGCCATGATTGACGTGTACGGCCAGACAACCTCTGTCCTCTTCCTAGGTGAGTTTTACAAATATTATACACACAGTATTGTATCATAACATCATTCATGTATACACTTTGTGGACACCTGATGACCATCACACCTAGACGTAGGCCTAGTTCTTACACAAACTTCTGTTATTACAAAGTTTGCCACACACAATTGTATAGAATTTCTCTGTATGCTTTAGCATTACAATTTCCCTTCACTGGAACTAAGAGGTCCAAACATGTTCCAGCATGACAATACCCCTGTGCATAAAGTGATCTCCATGAGACATGCTTTGCCAAGGTTAGAGTGGAAGAACTCGAGTGTCCTGCACAGAGCCATGACCTTAACCCCACTGAACACCTTTGGAATGAATTGAAACACCGACTGTACCCCAGGCCTCCTCAACTAACCCCCGCACCTGACCTCACTAACTGACCCATAAGCATGCTCCAAAATCTAGTGGAAAGCCTTCCCAGAAGAATGGAGGTTATTATAACAGCACAGAGGGGGACTAAATCTGGAATGCGACGTCGAACAAGCACATATGGGTGTAATGGTCTGGTGTCCACATACGTTTGGCCATATAGCATGTAACAAATCAATTGTTAACAAAGAAGATTACTTTTTTTTTTTCAGCAGGAAAACACACAACACCAGTGGCTTCATGTTTTATTATGATACATATTCCAGGTTCAGAGAAGAAGACTTTCTTCCGCACGCGCCGCTCCTGCTCTGTTCCCACAATCAGTGCTACGGAGCAGAACTGTGGTTATGACCAGATTCCTGAAGAGCTCCTGGTGAGGATGATGAATAGAAAGAGTCTAGAAGAGAACTCTCCGCTCTTTCCGAGCAATGACGGTAAGAATGTGAATAAAAATATCATGCATTAATCAAGTGCACCTTGAGTGTCAGGAAATGTGTGAAATATATAAAAATCCCTATTTCATTCCACACAAAATCTCTTCTATATGGCATGTCTATGGCATCCTCGGTAATAAAGCAGCTGTGATTACGTCCGATACGAAATGATCTCTAAGGAGACATTTATTTAGCATTTATGGAAAGAGTCTCCACGTTTCATGTCGGCTGCAATAAACAAAGTGATAACTAGCTTCACAGACATTCCACAACAAGTAACTATAAATGGATAAAACGTACGCGTCATTCTTTGCATAGTTGTGGATTGTTTTCATCTAACAGCACGCCCCAAATCTTTTATTTGCTACTTACTGTAACTCTCAGAGCATGATGTTGTTACACCTTCCTAGACACTTATCTCTAATGTTTGGTATGCACAGAAGTAAGCTTCCATGATTTTTCTTCTTGTCTTTTTAGATAACGACGAGCACTGTGTAGTGTGCTACTCCGAGACGGCCAGCGTGCACCTGGATTGCGGTCACTCCTGTTTGTGCTCTCAGTGTGCCGAGAGGGTCATCAGTGACTTTGGGACGTGCCCGTTATGTCGGCGAAGCATTCGCAGCTAATGTAAAAAAAAAAAAAAAGTGAGAGAGAGTGCGAGAGAGAGAGATGATGTATAGAAGTATAAATATTGAAAACTGTATTATATTCTGATGTAAATATTTTGTACAAAGTGTGAACGAATAATGCTTTTATATATTTATTTTATATTTATTAAACAAAAAAGATGTAAATGTGATTTGTGTCTCGTCTTGCATATTACTGAGCATCACTTTCACACACTATGGAGAATTTACAGATGCCAATCAGCCTACAGCGCATGTCTTTAGAATGGAGAAGGAAACCGGAGTATCCAGAGGAAATCCCCAAAGCATGAGGAGAACATGAAAACTCCACGCATGCAGGGCAGAGGCAGGAATCAACTCCCCCTCTCAGAGGGTTTTTAAAAGTTTCCATAACCTTACTGATGAGTCAGTGGTTTTGTTTCTTAAAGTTAAACCACATCTTGCATTCCTAGATCGTTCCATAAGGCTTGTAGCACTGTAATTCACACTAAGGAAGAATAACCTCCTCCAGACCAAATCTTTGGATTATTTATTGTGGACTTAATGAATCCTTGCATAACATCAAATCAAACAAATACATGTCTTTTCTGTTATAAGATCACTGATCATTATGAAAGAAAAATAAACCACACAATGGTGGTTATAAATGCCACTCAAACTACAGCACGTGTCTTCGGACTGAGGGAGGAAACCGGAGTACCCAGAGGAAACCCCTGAACCACAGGGAGAACAAGCAAACTTTGCGCACACATCATCCAATTACAAATTCTATAAGAAATACATAAATTATATACATAAGCTATATATATTCTACTGTATAGATTCTAATAGTGTAATACAGTATGTTACGATTATTATGGTGCTACGACTGTCTGTGTAGCACTGAAAATATGTTTTAAACAAGCAAACAAACAAACAAATCAGGCTAGAGATATCCACTAGCTATGACTGTGAAAAATGGAAAATAAACATTTAGTTTTAAACAAACAAGCAAACAAACAAACAAACAAACAAACCAGACTTCATATACCCAAAAGCTATGACCATTAAAGTGTTGTTTAAAAAAACCCAAACACTTATATGTAGCATTTCATATGTAGAAGACGAAGCCAAACTGAAAGCAGCTTATTAATGGAGCAATATTGTGTCAGTGTTATATGCACACCACCTGTGGTACCTGTAGTCAGTAATGGCTGGAGTAGCCTACTGAGAAATACTCAGGTATTTGTATTTCGAGATGAAGTTTATGAAGGAACGTGTGTTGCTTTCCGCGTGAAACCAGCAGAGGGCGACAGATGCAATTTTAAGAGCACCACTGAGACGTCATACTCCCGAAGTCAAACACTTATCTGTAAAACATTTCCCCTCAGATGTTTCTGTAAAAGGAACTGTGAAGTTATTTCGAGATGTGCCAGTTCAGTTAACAGTATTAGCTCGGTTCCATGACTATGGAGAGGAGAAGAGAAAAGCAAAAGAAAGGGAAAGGTCTGGGGAGATGGGGAACAATGACCTTAAGACTTTAGACCTTTAGAATATGACCTTAAGTTGTTGCTCACGCAGTTGGGCTGTTAAATATTTATTTTAGATGGCTGGAGTGGACAGAGTAGTAGAAAGAGGAAGGAGAAAGGAAGAGGGAAGAAGAGTGACTGGAAGACAAAGAAAGTGATACGGAGACAATAGAGTAAGACAGAAACAATGAGAAGAGAAAGTGACAGTGATGGACACTAGTGTTTGTGAGAGTTTTCCTGCTCTCACATCACACCAATGCTAAAATCCACTACTCCATTCCAGCTGTCCTTCTTCCCAAATCCTTTGATGGCAACAAAAAGTTCATTTCCTTTCTCCAGGAGTCTGTTTTGCAATCTTTCTTAAAATTTGAAGTAAAAATTCACCCTGAACAACTCACCTATTCATCTTCGTAGCGTTCCAAGATTTATTTCGATTCTGTCGTCTTTATTTTTCAGCTCCTTTCACCGGCATGTTGCAATGTTCTGTTTTCACTTCCTGGTTTTCTACATTACCAACAATGCTGCTTGACTGATAGTGGCTCCTGGGCTGATTTTGCACTCGTTCCACGTAGCCCTTTAGTCTGTCCAGCTCTCTCCTCTCCTCGTCTGTACACTCTGCTCAAACAGATCAGCTTCCAAAGCTTCATCGATGCTAATACCATCATCAACACCATCGCGCTGGTCATCTCGTAATATTATCTACTAGCCGAGCCGTGACTCGGCGTCGTAGAGCTACTTCGACGTTCTCATTAATATGACGTTGCACGCCGTTGGAACATGATGAGTCCTAACCATTATCCCTCATGTTTTATTTTTCCTCTTACTAAATGCCATGGTAAGCGCACTAGCATTGTCACCCTGTGACATCACCCTGGCACATTCGTTAACTTCTTACAGGAATCACGTAGTCACAGCAACGTTGAACAAATTAGCACCTGGATCACTAAAAACATGACAGATCCTTTAATATAAACATATTTAATGTGTTTCAGGATAAAAATTGCTCTTTAAAGCACCACAGCTCTGCTCTACTACATTTTTATTTAAAAAAAAAAAGGCTTTTCGATGTTTGTTTGGATAATTAATAATGAGTCTTTATTGATCACAGATACATTACAGTGAAATTCTTTTCTTTGCATAATCCAGGTTGTTAGGAAGCTGGGGTCAGAGCGCAGGGTCAGCCATGATACAGCGCCCCCTGGAGCAGAGAGGGTTAAGGGCGTTGCTCAAGGGCCCAACAGTGGCAGCTTGGCAGTGCTGGGGCTGGGGCTTGAACCCGTGACCTTCAGATCAGTAACCCAGAGCCATCGCTGCCACTTTTTATTTTCTTAAATAGGCCCTTAATTTTAATAAAATTACGGGCTTAAGGGATTTCTACAAAGAACTGAAGAAGTGTTATTGGCTGTGGATCTTTGTTTTAATTTTTTTTGGGGGGGGGGGGGCTATAACTACATCAACACTGACAGTGAAAAAAAGGTTGTTTTTTTAAATGTACAACCAAATGTTTTGTATGTGAGGTTTTATAAGGGATAATGCACCTGATACAGTTGCAATCAAAACGCTTCAACCCCTATTGCAAATCAGGTTTACTGTCAAAATTTACAGACGTTCAGCTGTTTGCAAATCAAACAAAAGCGATCGAAATAGTTCAACACAACGAATGTTTCAAGTGCTTTCCCCAAACTGAAAATGCAACTTATTTCAAAATTGTATGTATTGATGAGGAAATGTCTGTGCATTAAAACAATGCCCACAGTTCAATATTTATGTAAAAATTTTGCTTTCAGCATGGTTTGATTTGCACTTTAATGCTGCGATGAGGTTCGTAGGTGAAGACGGGTGTCACGTTTACATGGAATGCGCATTATATAGCCCAGCCTTCCTGAGACGTTCCTTCCCACGTCAGGTGCAAAGTACCTGCCTGTCTGGCTTTTATCAGCTATGCAAAGGGACGTGCAGGATTCATGCTATTTACACAGAGATTTTCCATTTCCCCCAGAACGCCTACTGCCCATCAGCTGAATTCGTTACGCTCGAGTAAGTATTACAGTCAGAAATCTGTCTGGCACCTTTGCATGTGGACATGCAGTCATCTGGAACTTCATGTAATCTGTATCTAGGTGTTGGTGCTGTTGTTGCATGCTGGTTTTCCTTTGCAGACATAACTGGTTTGACAGTGACGCTATGTTTAGTTAGAGACATATGTTTGGTGGTGTCTTTCCAACGGTTGGTCTTCCTCCAATATGTCGGGATTGTAAATGCAGAGGTATTTCGATGAGATTAATGATTGTTGGCAGTTGATGAGCATAGTGGAGGCACATTAATGGAGCAGAAAGGGCCAGTTAACCAGTGTGCCAGCCTGGGGCTGGACCTGAGCATGGAAACTGTGAGAGAAACACTGATCTCTTCCAGCTGAGTGCGTGCATGTGTGTCTGTGTGTGTGTGTGTGTGTTCCATCGTTTGCAATATCTCCATTGACTGTATACAAGGGGTCCAAAAGTGTGTGTGCAAAAGCTAATACAGTATTTTAGTCCATTTGTGTGCCCACTAATTGCAGATCGTTGTATGTGTGTTGTATTTGGTTTGTGTCCTGACCACAAGCATTTCGACTTGCCTCCATTTAAGCCAGTTATTATCCAGATTTAAATCGGACTGCAAGTCTATATGAGCTGTAATATGCAAATTAGCTTCATACAGTTGACCTTTCTGTGTTGTTCCTCATTTCCAGTTTATTTTTTGAATGCAAATGACAGTTGCTACGGAAAACTCAGGGGTCACAGACCATGTGCGTTATGACCTCCTGTACTGGAAGGAGTTTTAGTTGGCACCTATAGAGACATGGGTGTGTTTACATAAGGGGAAAAAATCCCAATCGTGTTGATTACTTTCCTATAACCACATGTCCAAACATGTTTTATTGCTCTTATACCACAGCAATCTGCTATTTAATGGTACATTTTCAACATTTATATCTTTTATTAATTAAAGAATGATGTCATACTTTTTTTTTTTATCCATTTATGGTTAGATTTAATGCTATGGAACATCTGCAAAACAAGTTATCACTTACGTTGTAGGAGCTATAAACAGTTACTAAGGCAGTCTTGTTGCTGGGAAACCAGAAAGTCCAAATTCCTCTTGTCATCTATTATGTATTTATTATCCTTAGATTGTCACGTGTTGTTTTTATAGAAATTATAATATGAATGAGCTCATTAATATGCTGTAAACATGTGAGTCGAATTACTACTGCGCTATTGTCAACGCTGCTGTTCTAGAAAATGAATCGACACCTTCTGACCAATCAGATTCAAGGATTCGAATGCGCGGTCGGTAGTGCAGTGGGTAGCATTGCTGCCTCACAGCTTCAGGGTACCAGGTTCGATCATGAGGTTGGGCTCCCTCGGGGTTCACTGGTTTCCTTCCAGCTCGCAGAAACATGCCAGTAGGTGGATTTGTTAAGATAAATCACTCCTGTGTGTGTGTGTGTTATAGACTGGTGTCCCATCCTAGGTGTATTCCTGCTTCACTACCAGTGTTCCCAGAACAGACCCTGACCAAGATAAAATGCTTTACTGGATACGAATGAATGAATAAACACTGTCTGATAATCTGTTAAAGGAGGACAATGAGGGAGAAAGTGCCAGCGTGCGCTATCGAGGCTGGTATTCAGCACGCGTGCCAACCATATGCCCACACGACAGAGATCAAACCCACACCGCTGCTTTCAAACAGTGAGAGGAAATGGGTTTGTTCTCCTGATTCTAAAACACAAGAGGGAGTTGCCTCCGAAAACACTCTAGAGTTTCTATTATTTCCATCTGTGCATGTGTGTATTGGATGGAAACTATTATGGAGCCCCCCAAACTTGTTAGGCCCTGAGAAGTGTGTGTGTGTGTGTGTGTGTGTGTGTGTGTGTGTGTGTGTTTCTGGTTTGCACACAGGCTGAGTCACAGAAGCACAGCCCATTAGTAGACGCCCCCAGCCCAAAACAGAACAGCGTCTTTCCCGCTTCTCTCACATCCTCGCTCTAACTGTTTCACTGGAACTTCATCTCACAGTAGGTACCGGTTTCTCTCCTGTCACTGCATTCACACACTCCAAACGGCACATTTCTGCATTAGCTTCACCAGCTTGTTTAACACTTACCATGTGTGCTATCATGTTTCTAATTACTTCCTTTGTGCGTGTTTACTCGAATTCAGATCTCCACTTTTGTATATTGAGAAATGAGACTTTAATTTCCTCATGTGAACTGTGGCAGCTAGCACAGCCTGATCGTCTGGATTCCAGCACAGAGTGTGTGACTTACAATTGGGATACAAACCCATCTGTTGAGCAGTGCTGTATGAGTGCCATTGTTTTATTCACTACTGACATATTTTCCAAGCTGCACTGTAGAACTGGACGAAACTGAACGTCAGCATTAGGGTGAACTCTGGAGGAGCTGTATGTTTCTGTGTAGCAAATCTAATTTCCAATTGTCATTGTTATTGTTATAATCTGGCTATGTTTGTCCTGTTACATATGACAGGAATTGCATAGTGAATCGAATCTTATTCTTGAGACAGGATTTTTAGGGTGTGCATCATGTAATCATTATAGTATTACTGTTTAATATGATAACAGTAAGTGCTTTATCCTGGTCAGGGTTGTGGTGCATCTGGAGCCTGTCCAAGGAAAATTGGGCGTGAGGTGGGAATACACCCTGGATGGAATGCCAGTCTATCACAGGGCGCCATGCTATTGTGCAAGCAGTGCAGATTAGTAGTTTTAGCTCTGAGGTGTGGAAGGTCACACCCCAATTACAAGTGATTGACAGGCACAGAGGCCACACCTCTTTCTTTGTGACTGACTGGCACACAGGCCACACATTCTTCACTGGGATTGGCAACCTTAGAGTCCATCTCTTCTTCACTTGGACTGAAGGCCACACCTTTTTCACTAGGTTTGCAAGATAAAGGAGCCACACCTCCACTACTGGGACTGACAGGCACAGAGGACACACCTCTTTTAGTGGGACTGACAGATACTGAGGCCACATCTTCACTGGGACTGACAGACACTGAGGCCACATCTCCTTCAAACGGACTGACAGACACTGAGGCTACACCTCCTTCACTAGGACTGAAAGGTGCAAAGCTCACACCTCTTTCACTGGGACTGAAAGATACAGAGCTCATACCCCCTTCACTGGGACTGACAGACACTGAGGCCACACCTTATTCACTGGGACTAACAGACATTGAGGCCACACCTCCTTCACTAGGACTGAAAGGTTCAGAGCTCATGCTTCCTTCACTGGGACTGACAGATACAGAGGCCACACCTCCTTCACTGTGAATGACAGGTACAGAGGCCACACCTCCTATACTGGGGCTGAGAAGCAAGGTGAAGGCTTGATGATGTCAACTATATTTATAGATGCTTCCAATGGTGATGGTGATCATCAGAACCGAGAGTAGGCCAACTCCCAAATGGTTTCCTCATCCCTGCAAAGGTGCACTAGATAGTGCAAAACGCAATGGCTTCTACAGTTTCCCAGATACTGTACTATATGGCCAATAGAAAGCGATGTAAGATTCACCCAGTGGCTCAGCTCGGTAGCTAGCGCCCCTGAAGCTTAGCTAATCTGGCTTAATTAGTTTATTTCCATTACAGTCCACAAATATTCATCTTGGTTGGGTCTTTGCTGAAGCAAGGATGTTATTAAATATGCAGAGTTGACAACACTGCTTACAAGAAAACCTTAGCAGGATAATCATCCAAAGAGACCCTGTCTGCTTGTTTTCTATTAGCTCACAAGGACGCGGCTCATGAATTCACGGGTCAAATCGCACAGGTCGAGTCAGGATGAAGCAAAAGTACCCTCTACCAGAAGCTGATGCATGTTTTTTCACATCCTCTGTCCTTTCCCCTTCGGTGAAATAGCTTTTGATGAATTTGATCTGGCCTCTGCTTTAGCTGACAAAGTGCCTCCTGCATACAGGATGTGTGTGTGTGTGTGTGTGTGTGCGTGTGTGTGTGCGTGTGTGTGGGACAAACATGGCTGGCCAATGATGATCAATGAATGGTCATTGGGAACAATGGTGATCAGTGATTGGTCATTGGGAACAATGGTGATCAGTGATTGGTCATTGGGAACAATGGTGATCAGTGATTGGTCATTGGGAACAATGGTGATCAGTGATTGGTCATTGGGAACAATTGTGATCAGTGATTGGTAATGGGGAACAATGGTGATCAGTGATTGGTCATTGGGAACAATGATAATCAGTGATTGGTCATTGGGAACAATGATAATCAGTGATTGGTCATTAGGAACAATGATGAAGATCACCCCATGCAGATGGTCAGTAAATCTTTACACACCTCAGTTTATAATAATATAATAATATCGTAGTTCCAAAAATCCCAAAGGCTAGAAAACATGCTAACTTTTGTTAGGATCTGTACTTCATGTGGATTTATAGCAGTACATCACAGTATTCAAAGTAAATATTTGCCAGAGTTGTTAAGCAAACTCGCACACAGCCTTACAGAACCCTGGGCCTTGCCCCTAGCTTCGTTCCTTCCATTCCGTCAGGAATGTTGTTAGTTAAACTATCGTAAGGTTCGGTTCTAATAATATTTCAACTCTGATGTCATCGATAGTATTTTTTCAGTTATTACTGCTGGATGATACTGCAGAAGTTATCGTTATTATATTCCTAAACTGGACAGTCCTGATGACTGTGGACATCTACATGTGCTCTCTCTGCTGTAATGACTCTGCTTTAGGCAGGTAGGATGAGGGAAGTGTGGATATGTGGGCCTTCTCTTCTCTTTTCTTCTCTTTTCTTTTCTCCTCTTCTCTTTTCTTTTTGTCTCTTTTCTTCTCTTCTTTTCTTTTCTTCTCTTCTCTTTTCTTTTTGTCTCTTTTCTTCTCTTCTCTTTTCTTTTTGTCTCTTTTCTTCTCTTTTCTTTTTGTCTCTTTTCTTCTCTTTTCTTTTCTTCTCTTCTCTTTTCTTTTTGTCTCTTTTCTTCTCTTCTCTTTTCTTTTTGTCTCTTTTCTTCTCTTTTCTTTCTGTCTCTTTTCTTCTATTCTCTTTTCTTTTCTTTTTGTCTCTTTTCTTCTCTTCTCTTTTCTTTTTCTCTCTTTTCTTTTCTTTTTGTCTCTTCTCTTCTCGTTTCTTTTTGTCTCTTCTTCTCTTCTCTTTTCTTTTCTTTTTGTCTCTTCTGTTTTCTTCTCTTCTCTTTTCTTTTCTTTTTGTCTCTTTCCTTCTCTTCTCTTTTCTTCTATTCTCTTTTATTCATTTTCTTCTGTTCTCTTATCTTCTCCTCTCTTCTCTTTTCTTTTTTTCCCATCTCCTTTCTTCTCTTCTCTTCTCTTTTCTTCTCTTCTTTTTTAGTAGTCTTTGGAAATACATGCTCTACAAATGCATCACACACACACACACACACACACACACACACACAGAAACTTCGGGTACTAGTCTGAGTTACACTGACTCCTTCCAAACCACTGAATTATTAAAAAGCTGCTGACTCCTACAGCTCTAGAGAGCCAGAGACCTTCACAAACAGCTGTCCTTCACACACACACACACACACAATGCTAACTCGCTGAGAGAAGTAATCATGTATATATCATACATGTCTCTTTGGAGGTACATAGTATGTGTGCACACGTGTGTGTGTGTGTGTGTGTGTGTGTGTGTATGCAAACAGCAAACACTGCATGCTGCAGGAATAACGATGCCTGTCACCTGAACTCTGGGTTACATAACGCCTCTCCTGCAGGCCACGCTGCTGTGTGAGCTTACAACTGAAACCCTTCACCTGTGGGAGAACTGGTTTAGACTCTGTGTCCTAGCAACGTTAAACAGAAACCATTCTGTCCACTTTAAAACAAATAATCCTGTTTATGACCCTGCTTTGTTTACATTTTTGTCCTTGGGGAATTTTTCCAAGTTAATCCAGGTTTCGGCAGGCCATGGTTGTCAGCGACATGCTAAGAGTGTTAGTGTGTGATATTCTTCAAGTTTTGCCTGTTTGTCATAGCATACACAGGATGGTCACAGCATTCTTTTGCTATACTGGGTTTGAAAGCCTGCCAAACAAAACACTGCACATTTAAAGGAATACTTCACCATTTTCCAACCTAGTCTTTATCCACTGTATCTGTTGCATATGTGTGTGAACCAAGAGTATTAATTTCTGCTTGTAGAAGTTAGCAGCAAAACCTTTTTACAGCAAGGCCACTTATAATGGAAGTCTAAGGGCAGATGTGGCTTAATTAGGGCCTGTAGTTGGGGCCAGAATACAGGTGGGCAAAGTCATCCGTGATCATAAGTCAACATACAAGCAAGTGTAAAAAAAACAAAAAACAAAAGAGGAAACGGCAAAGCTTTGACTAAAAGGGTACAAAAAATACACGACAAGTAAGAAAAACAGCAAACTAATGAAGGGCTTTACACAGAACAGGTGAACACATTAGGGTAACCAACCAAAGATATTATGGGATAGAGACAGGACTAGAAAAACGAAACAAAATAAATAAACAAAAGCACATGATATGAACCCAAAACAAAATGACTTTATTATTAGGTTTAGGTTACGTGGAACGGCCGCGACACAAGTCCCTGGGAATTATGTATTAAATACAGAAATGATCATTTATTGGAATGATATAACCCTATCGTTTGAATTACAGCTGGAACTATTGTCAGAGCTGCTGTTAGAGAAAACGAACCAACACGTCATATTCGAGAATCCAACGGCACGGTGGTAAAAGCGGTATAAGCTTTGCGCGACTCCCTTTCCACGTTCCTGCTTGTAGTTGCACTTATAACGTTGGTTACCATGCTGGGTGTAATTCCATGTTTCAGTGCCAGCTATTTTATCAAAACTGCATTTCCTTGGCTTTGTGAAGCCACCTACAGCCTGGTGGAACCCTTCCCACATTTCCTGCCTGAAATAAACCATGATCTCACACCCTGGAAAGAAGCAGCGATTTCCCCATGCTCTTCACAATAATGAAGTAATGAAATCACCTGTTTTAAACGAAGGCGTGAGGTCGGACATGTACAGCCACGCTGGGTTATTGCTCGTGGACGGGATCGGCGAGCCGTTGCGTAAGCCCTTAATGACTTTCTAACATGCAATTCTTTCATGTCTGTACTTGCAGAAAATCGTAATCTCTAGCTCTGTACATTGGTATACGGCTGGCCACAGTGTACGTGAATCGAGGGATTCGTTAGTGTTGACTCCAGGATTATGTCAGTCTTTCGCTGAGTCACTAAGAGAAACCTGTTCTATTCTAAGTCGCAAAGAGAGAAACGAGAGGAAGAATGGAGGGAGAATAGCAAGCCTAGGAGGGTGGAGGCTGTTTTGTATTTGACTTCCCCTGTTTTTATCAGCTCCATGTAGAAATATCACCTTATTAGCACAAAGAATAAGTCTGGTGCCTATTGAAATGTCACTCTGTCAGCAAAGTCAGCCAAGAACAAGTCAAGTGTACGCCGCCTGATCGTTTCCATGGCAACCTTTAGTGACTGGGACGTTCACCTCAGGCAGAGCAGTGTGTGTGTGTGTGTGTAAGTGTGTGTGTGTGTGTGTGCTTATATGGGGGCAGTTACTCTATCAAGAGAGTGAATAGAGGTTAAGTGTAAGAGTAAAAGAGATGGAGAGGAAGAAATGAGAGAAAGAGAGAGAATGCGTAGCCAGTCGGTGAGATCAGAGAGAAAGAGAGAGAGAGAGAGAGAGAGAGAGAGAGAGAGTAGCAGGAGGTCTGAGTCAGTCAGATGTGCAGTCAGAGTGAGTGTGTGTGGGAGAGAGAGAGGCTGAGAGGCTGTGTTTTCCTAAGGACTCTATGCACAGCAGTACCATCACACACTCCAATAGATCCCTGACACAGACTTTGGTGAGTTCACTTTTCACTATTCCATAGCAACACTCAAACTTTACAACTTAGTCTTTACATCTGTAGTTCTTATCCAGGCCTTCAGGGCTTCATTCAGAAAGGAGAACGCTCCAATGGACTGTCTTGTCTTCTTGAGCAGAAATATCCAGTTCTCACATGGGGTCAGGGAATGAAAAGTATAGCGAATACTGTATGTGAAGCTCTTTGAGCCAGTTTGTTTACAATGACAACGACCTTTTCAGGTGCTTTACATATCGAGCGCTCTGATTTGTTTTAAAGGAGACTCAGGAACGGAGATGTGGTGCTGAAAGGATCTAGAATGGTCCTGGGTATGGAAATCATTATTGTAAAGTTCTGGTCATTTGGACAACAGTGTAAAGCTGTACAATTAACTGTGTTTTGAATTGTGATTGGTGAGCTTAGCCTGGCTAATGTTAATGTAAGCTCTCAGTGGTAACAGTGTTAACATTATTTGGTTATATATCATGATTGCATATTCATTCGTTTGTTAGGAATTGTGGTTCTACAACCCTGATTCCGAAAAAGTTGAGACAGTATGGCAAATGCCGATAAAAACAAAGAGGAGTGATTTGTAAATGCACTTTGACTTGTATTTAAACAACAACAACAACAAAAAACGTATAAAGACAAGGCATTTGATGGTTTACCTAATCAACTGCATAGTTTTTTTTTTTAATTGATGCATGCAACACGTTCCAAAAAAGTTGGGACAGGGGCGATTTAGGACAAGTTGAAATAAGAAAGTGATTTGAAACAGGTGAGGCAATTGTCTAATCGTAGTATATAAGGAGCCTCCATAAAAGGCCTAGTCCTTCCAGAGCAAGGATGGGTCGAGGCTCGCCAATCTGCCAACAGATGAGTCAGTGAATAATCCAACACTTTGAGAACAACATTCCCCAAAGACAAATCAGTAGGATTTTGGGCATTTCACTTTTTACAGTGCACAATATAATTAAAAGCTTCAAGGAATCCTATCAAATCTCGGTGCGTAAAGGGCAAGTCCGTTAATCACTTCTGAATGTACGTGATCTCCTATCCCTCAGACGTCACTGTCTTAAAAATAAACATGAGTCTGTAACGGATATCCTGACATGGGCTCGGGAATACTTTGGTAAAGCTTTGTTAGTCGACACCATTCGCCGCTGCATCCACAGATGCAAGTTAAGGCTTTACTATGCAAAGCAGAAATCATACATCAACACTGTCCAGAAGCGCCGCTGACTTCTCTGGGCTCGGTCTCATCTGAGATGGACAGTAGCACAGGGGAATCATGTTTTGTGGTCCGATGAGTCAACATTTCAAATAGTTTTTTGACAAAACAGCCAAAGAGGAAAAGGACCATCCAAGCTGTTATCAGAGTCAGGTCCAAAAGCCAACGTCTGTCATGGTATGGGGGTGTGTCAGTGCCCATGGCATGAGTAACTTGCACATCTGTGAGGGCCATTAATGCAGAAAGATATGTACACATTCTGGAGCAACATACGCTGCCATCCAGAGCAGGACAACGCCAAACCACATTCTGCCCAGATTACAAGCGCATAGTTGCGCAAGCAGAGAGTGCGGGTGCTAGCATGGCCTGCTGCAGTCCTGACCTGTCTCCCATTGAGAATGTGTGGCACATTATGAAGCACAAAATAAGGCAACGAAGGCCCTGTAGAGCTGCGCAGCTGAAGAAATGGAGGAATGGGGGGAAATTCCATTTGCTAGATTAACCAACAGGTGTCTTCAGCGCCTAAACGCTTAATAAGTGTTATTAAAAGATAAGGTCATGTTACACAGTGGTAAACAGTCGACTGTCCCAACTTTTTTGGAGTGTGTTGCAGTCATCAGATTTGAAATGAGTGTATATTTTCAAAAATAAATGAAATTCACAAAGTAAAACACCAAATAATGTGTTAATAATGTGTTTTCAATATAGTACAGGAGGAACTGAATTTTCAAAGGACACTTTTTGTTTGTTTTTTGGCATCTTCCATACTGTCCCAACTTTTTCGGAATTGGGGTCCCTGTGTAAGGTGTTCCTATAATACATAATGTATTACAAGTGCATTAATATAAACCTAATATAAACCATTTGCCTTGCAGCTGGCACTAATGTCAGAGCTTCTGTTATGGATAATTAATCAACACCTTCTGACCAATCAGAATCAAGAATTCAACAGCGCTGTGGTATACACTACAGCAATGCTATTTTCCCCTTAAACTGGCTGTAGCATTTTGAGTAACATCAGTATTAACATGCTCAGTATCAGTATTAAAATATAAAAGTGTATAAAATGATATGAAATTGTAGAGCAAGTAGCTTTTATAGGAACATACAGTATATGGTAACCTGTTGAACTTTCAGCCTTGTTTACTCGCGTTCAAAGACTTTCTTCCCTTCAAAGATTTCTTTTTACTGACTATAACATGCACGAGTGAGAATTTTCTCAGAAGTGGGGTTTTTATGGAGTCAGAGCGGTTCATCTGTTCCTCTTGTTCATAAACGGAAGGCTTCTTCATTAAGAGGTCAGGGTTTAATCTGGCTGCATATTTCCTGTCCTTTTCCATGGCTGTCTTTCCTCTTTTTTTGTAGGTAAATGTGACTGGTGTCCATTAGCGTGTGTCTAGGGATGAAGGAATATAGGGTAAGAGAGAGAGAGAGAGAGAAGCTGGAGCAGTATATAACTTTCCCATGAATCTCTACTAAATGTGGAAATAACAGTGGCATAACAGTAGTCAATAATACTAGCAGGATAGCTAACAGTGTTCTATTACAGTATGCTGTATAAATCACTAGCCAAGTCACTGTCTAGCTAGCATACGCTGTCATACTATACAAACAAATGGGCAAGATTGCAATAAGCTAGCTAACATTAGACCATTATATTGTGTAGATTAGAACAATGCACAAGGTTGTTACCAAGCTGGCCAACATTAGTCCAGCGCACAAGTATGCTGCTAGCTAGCATTAGAGTAACTGTGATATTGTGTAAAATGACTTGGGCAAACGTTAGAGTAACTCGTATATTATGTAAAACAGATAAGGTTGCTAGCAAGCCAGATAATATTAGATTAAAACACATTGTATGACATTGTGTATCAGCCAGTAGACAACAGTAGACAATGTCACTATAAGCTAGCTAAAATAAGACTGTTGCAGTACAGTATATTTTTTAAACCAGTATCCAAGTTGTTGAAAAAAATAGCTAGCTAACATTAACTGTCATATTGTCTAAAAGAGTATCACTATACACTGGTAAAGAATAGACTAACTAGCGTATTGTGTAAACCAGTACACAGGGTTGTACACAACATTATACTAACTATTATATAGTGTAGAACATTAGATAAGGTAGCTATCTATTAAGCAAGCTAATGGTAGTATTTCTATGTACACCCAGGGACAAAAAAGCCTCTGCTTAAATATATTTGAAGATATCTAGGAGTAATAAATCTGTGTATGTGTTTAAATTGATCCATCCTGCTTATTATTTTCCCTTTCAGTAGTTCCCCTGCGCCTAACGCTGCCAACAAAGCAACTAAATTTGGTGACTTTTTAGAGTACTTTAGCGACCTTCTTTTCGAAAAGAGCCTGAGTTATGTTGTGCTTGACCAATCCCAAATTACCTAATTGTTCCCAATGACCAATCACTGAGCACCAAATTAGTCTATATACTGTAGGTGACTAATAGTGACATTTTGAGCATGTATTAGCTACTATCCTTTGAAAAGAGTTGATAACATTGCGTTAGCTGTCCATTGCGGCTTTAGAGATCGAATATTA
Organism: Ictalurus furcatus; assembly: GCF_023375685.1. Classification (NCBI taxonomy): domain Eukaryota; kingdom Metazoa; phylum Chordata; class Actinopteri; order Siluriformes; family Ictaluridae; genus Ictalurus; species Ictalurus furcatus. Next base: position 5,531,996 of record NC_071259.1, read on the forward strand.
CTATTCTAGTGCGATCTGAGATATTTAGCACACAACAAAAGATTGTGGATTGAGCGTTTATCAGTCACAGAGTGCCTACAGTGTTATGAACGGAAAGACTGCCCCAGAAGCGGTGAACGCTACACCCTCAAAGATGACTATATAACTCAATTTTAAACTAAAACAGAACCTCATTAGTTTAATATGGCTGATATATGACTAGGCTTCCATTGGGAAACCGCTTGTATCCAGTGCTAATGGTAACAACGGACATTCCTTGCTGTAGCAAACTCCAAACTCAGATTTTCGAGCTGTGGTCTACTGATTCACCCTGTTGGATGTGCTGAGAAAACCAGAGAAGTTTTTAACCCACAATCCAGAATATTAAATTGCCTCAGTTTAAGCAAATACTCAATAGAAACATGTAGAGCAGCATTCCAAGAGGTACAGAAACTGCTCTTTGTGTTTTTCCACGTGGCTTTTTGGTAGGAATGGCGAGTTCCTCCTAAGAAGCAGAACGTGAAAGGTTGTGTCAGCTTATTCGTTTAAAAAAAACTACAACTTTCCTACAACTTAAAGCTGCTGTACATTTTTAAAATAATCCAAGAGCATAACGTGGGTTAGAGGAGCAAGTGTAGCGGTAGTCTGTAGAAGAAACGGTCATCCAAACAATGACCGACGTCAAAACAAAACAAAACAAAACAAAAAAAAACATCCGGACAATGACCGACACGTGTTTCGAAATAGCCAGACATGTCCGAGTGGATCCCTTCATGTGTTTTGACCCTGAAGGAGTGTCTGGCTCTTCACTATCAAACGGTATGCAGCATCTGGGCTGATCAGAGAGCCATACATGGAGAAGAGATGGGCCTGTCTCTGATTAATGTGTGTATCCTTTAATAACGGTTGATTGTAAGCAGACACACAGAGCCATGTATGGGCCAAAGTGAAAGAGGGAGGGAAGAATGTGCATGTGTGTTTGTCTGAGGAAGAAATAGAGAGGATTATAGTGTTATTAAAAAAGAAAAATGGATAAAGGGAGTGTCTGGAAATGCTGAGACAGGAGAAAGGAGGGATGATGAACATGAATAGAAGGACTTTTTTTTTTTGTTGTTGTGAGCTTCACCTCACAAATCATTTTGGATGGTAGCCTGCTACTTGTCTGTTATTGCTTCCTTAATAGACAACGTCCTGGTCTCTTTGTAAACCTCATTGGGGTTTTTTTTTCTTTCTGTTTCTCTCTCACACACACACACCCAGATTTGAATATAAAGCAGATATAATAAAAAGCCCATTGTCTGCCAAACAAAGTCGGAAACAATTGAAGTGTTTCAGATATCGCCTGAAGCGAATGGGATGAGTTACTTGACTCGCAATTGTGCTTGTTTGTTGTACTGATTTGGATGCATACTTACATAGGTCTTTTGGGATTCGTTTTTACGACTGTGATGTGTAACAGAGCCTGCGAAACATGCGTCACTGTCCTGCACTAATATGGAGTACGTAAACATATCTTCTTCCTTTTATGGAACCATCTTAAAACAGGGATTTATGTTTCCTGATCTATTTGGACAGGCCCGATGACCGATTGGGCTCATCCTTTCCAATGTAACAAACAAAACAGCTTCGGTTCAGGACGTGTTCCAAATACCACTGAGGATGGATAGAGGTGCGGGTCAGAATTTGTCTAATCACAGGTTTGAGGGCGGCAGGTAATTGTAGCAAAAGGGTGCAAACTCGCTATTCATGCATTCATCTTCTTAGTAACCGCTTTGTTCTCTCCAGGTAGTAGTCCAGGTATCCTGGGCTCAGGGCAGGAATACAGTAAAATCCAATGGCATATCTAAGAAGTGCTTTATGCTGAATGGGCCTTATTTATCTAACCGGATACGAAGGAATTCATTCGTAAATTGTTTGCAGGAGCATTTGCAAAGGAAGTGTGGTATCCCTTTATTTCAATTGAAACTGTGTGAAATTGAGTTGTTTCCTATTAATGACTTAAAAGAAAGCATTCCAAATCAAATCCAAAAATTAAGACATGGAGGAGGCCGGGGAGCTGCGGGCCGGCTCCCGGATTCCGGTCACCATCAAATAGATAGTGAATGACACCCTGATGGTGGTGTTCACTTACAGAGATAGAAGCTACACCGGGATTTTGCTTGATTGCACCAAAAAGTGAGCGTGATTTTTAAAATTATTATTATTGTTATTATTTTTGCTTTAAATGCACTGATGCTACTAAGCTACGCTAATTTTGCTATGTTATGCCAGGGGGCATTGATAGTTAATTCACAGGCAAAGATGTTAGCCAATCTTAGCAGTGAGTGGTTACACTGAAGCCTTAAAGGTAAAGGACGTAAAAAACGGTCAGAGGGTCAGAGACAGGGTGAAAAAAGGTCACAAATTACAAAATTTTATATGTTTTTGGTGTGAAAAACTTTACTAATATTATACCTCAGGGAAGATCATTTAGAAAAAAATATTTTCAAACCATGTCATGACCCCTTTAAATAAGTTTTGTGGGCATCCTAAATGTGCCATGAAGGCGCTTGGTAATTTATGGCTGATGGGCATTTTATCAACATGCATGTATGAAGAAAATCAGCCTTGCCGAAACAATTGTAAATCTGGCTGGAATTTTTAGTTCGGTTTGGCCTATGAAAACATTTACACACTTTACTAACTTTACTAAAAGACTGATAAATGAGGTCCAATGAACAGGAAAGTTCTGGACAGGTTGGTTAATAATATAAAGATGACTTTATGTGCAGCTCTAATTTGGTGTGCTTTCTTAGTGGAACAATAAGGCATGGTCAGTCAAAGGGCACTATAATTAATAGCACAGCATTTGAATAGAAGAGCCGTTTTTTGACCTCACTGGTAGTTAAAATGCTTGAGTGGTTGGTAGAAAAGCTGACAAACTCAGGCGGAACATAAATAATTAGTGACTTTGGCAGTAGTATTTGTCTTAAAGAGGTCTGGCTTAGAAGGCAGATGTACACATTAGCGCTGAAGCTATGCTGGTGGTCCATGGGCCAGCCAATTATAAAGAAGTCGAAGACGGCATGAACTTCCAGCCTGATTCCTGATTCTGACTGGAGTCTTTCACTCAGTCTGCCACCCAGATGACTAATGTGTTGTGCATAACGCATTTCTTTCTTTCTTATTTGTGTCATGGTGTTAAATAGGGACAGGGTTCACTCTTCTTTGGATACACTTGCTATTGTGACTAAGGTCACTTGGCTCCAATTGACATCTTTAGGCTCTAAAGACTATAAAGCCTTTGTAAAATTATAAAGATAGTTATAGTAGGTGTTGTGGCTAGCTTAACATGTCGAGTGGCTAGTCTGAAAGGCTGTATGTCCTTCATACTTGTGGCAATAGTTCTGGGCTCCAAATGAATGCCAGTTAGACATTTCAAATCTTTGTCAAATCTCTAAAATTCACCTTTATACTACAAATTACGCTTACCAAACAGTTCTACAATTCTTGCATCTTCTGGAAAGTTTTGCTGCACTTCTCTAAAGCCAGTGTTTCTAATGAAGTAAAGCCAAATCTGGTCATTTTAAACCATTAGTGCTTATTTCCTCACAGCACCATAGATAATATACATAACTGGAAGGTAGCTAATTTGTATGACATACAAAGGCCCATAAAAAAAGAGTCTATAAATTTGAAATGAATCATCTTCAGCCTCTTTGATGACAATATCATCATTTTTCCATTCACCTACTTGTTGGTCATGATCCCAGACCGATGACTCAGACTGCTCATCTCATCAGGGAGGATGACGTTACCTTCAAACATTCCTGTGGAAAAATGTGTTCACTGGGATGTTCCTTGTAGGAAGTCATCCTTTTTTTCCACCAAGCTTTGGAACAGACAGTTCTATTTAAAGATAGTATTTCAGAGATCTTGGCTGATATCTCTTATATTGCTATCTCTACCCCAAAACATCTGGCAGGAAGAATGGTAACTCTCGTGATGGGAGTTAACAAAGGACCATAACAAAGGCCCACATCTAGGGTCATGATGTCACTGAACTTTGAGAGGTATTTAGTACTATTGGTTTGAAGCCTAGAATTAAGTTGACTGGAACCTATTATGGGTGCATTATCCCAAAACTGGCAGGAAATATATCCGTGAACAGAAGAATTGCTTGTTAGATGACATAATTTAATGTGCATTTGCATTCTAAAAAAGAACTCATCCTTTTTATATTATACAGATTTACAGAAATTAGGGATTACGTACAAGACAGAGCAATTTCATTGTAAAGCTAAATTAGGTTGTACAGAAAGCAGCCTCATTTATGAGAAACCCAGCTGTGATCCTAAACAGTTACAGCTTTCCATACAACTTTGATCTCAACTACTTACAACATGATCTTAACCAAAAGCCAAAACAGCTTTTCATACAACTTTATTGAGATGACATCCTATAAACATACAATAATGGGATCCTGTTGGATAGTATACAGTTGCCTGTATAATTTGTATAATATTCAACTAAACCAATATTTTATAGCAGTATGCTAGCTTTGATGAAAATATCTTCATTTCATGTATAAGCTTACCGTTTGAGCTTATAATGATTATATATGTAGGCCTGCCAGTTAATAAGGAAGACCAACTAGAACAGTTCTATAGTACTGTGCATTGAAAATGATATGGATGAACTTAAAAATAACCTGATAAACATGAGTACGGCATGCATTGTGGTATATATGGCATATGGAAGTAATTATATTCTCCACCCCTTAGGCCTCCCCTTCATCAGCTAAATACATTATCTCAGTCTAACCTGTCTGCTACCCCATGCAGCTGGTATGCAGGTCTGCTGCTCTTCGACATTAGCCTCAGATAGATGTCAGAGCCGGAACCTAGCAGTCTATAAAACAGCCGAAACACCTATTAGGCTTAGAAAACAATTCATTTAACAAACAACAGACATCCTGTTTGCTTGTATAAGGATGAAAGCTTGATTAGATTAGAATGATGGATGGATGGAGGGAAGGATGGCTGGATGGTTGAGAGGGTGGATGCATGGGATAGATTTTGGGGAATATTAAATGGACCATACGGGAGTCAGTGGAGGTCCAGACATTTTTGTTAGTTTGGGTTTATACATTATGTATTCATTCTGAAGATGTTTTTCTTCAAAGCAACTTGATGTATTTAATTGAGCAGTTGGTTATAGGCCCAGCTCAGATCCCTGGAAAACTTTCTGGTGACTAGCAACTTAGCTGCTGAGGTTGAGGTTCTGGATGCTTACCTCAAAGTGACTGAAGAAGCTGTGTTTTAATCTCATAACAATACAATCTAATAATGTCATATCTAATATTAATCATATAGAAGGTGATTTCCCAGGATGCACCCCAAATCGTCAACATGATCCCAATCTGATGCATAGAATGACAGAACTAAATAATGTGCCCATTGTAAAAGCTCAAAGATGCTCTCCAAAAGTGCAGAGCAAACAAGTAGGCATGAGTTCTGAGAAACGTGTCTGATGTCATTGCCAAGTTTACTGTACCGGCTATGCGACATTCCGATACTCCATGCTCAACATCAGGCCAGGAAACGACTCTTGTCCTGAAGTCCATGTAGGGCCTGCTGGATAAACAGAAGCCAAAAGGCTTAGATGATTCTGTATATAAGAACATCCTGATCTGCTTGTCCTCTGTAGACATGAGAGATACAGACAGGGCTAAATGTTCAGAATTTTTCAAGCTCTATTACATTCATTTCAATTGCTAACCTTTCTGTTGCTGTATTTTCTGAAAGCAGTAACACATGATACACAGAAGACCAGAGTAACTGAGTTAATACTAAGGTGGTGCAAACATGCTGTTCAAAATATTTCTAATTCATTTTAGGGCTTTTCTAAAAGCAGCTACAATTTTTGATTCATCTTGGGTTTAAATAATACGCCCTTGATAGCTAAGAGGAAGTGGAATACATTTTGGTTGTATTCTTAAGTGAAGCAATCTGCCAAGTAAAGGCAGTTTTAAATTGTATGATTTTCAGCTTAATGTTGACTGACTGCTTAAAGTCTGACTGCTGCTATGATCTTCGTCTAAACCCACCAATAGGAGGATGGCAAGCCTGGATTGATGGCGTAAACAGAACGTAGGGATTTTTAATGAATCTATCATTCAAAGATCTTCATTGTAAAATCTGACATGGAGAACAAATGTTATCGTGCGGTCTGCTATAGAATTCGGCCAAGATTTTATTAGGATCATTTTATTAGGATCAGTGTGAAAAATGATCATCTTAAAAAGACTGAAGTTGTAGTATAAAACCGGATTAAGGTAGAATTATAGACCTTGCTCAAGGCCCAAAAGTGACCAGTTGATCAGTCTTGGGATTTAATAATAGCTTTCCATTTAACAGCGTTGACACTTAAAGGAAGTGTTTTTTAAGCCAAATCTTTCTCTACATGAGACACATGTAGAGACATTGTAATGGACTGTATTGGAGATTTTCAGATCATGATAAAATACAGCAATAAAGAGTGGTGTTTTGTTTATTGCTTTATTTATTGGTCAGATTAGCCTGAATTCTCATCATTATTCAAAATTCAAACGCATCACAAAAGATTGTCAGACCTGGATCGCCACTATTGAGAGAACTTTAATGGCAGTGTTTGGAATAAAGAAGCTGATTGACAAACCCTAGGACCAAAAGCATCCTTTCCTGGGCTATAGGTGGAAGTCTACGTGCTATAACCATGTGTTGAGAATAAACACTCCTAAAGCCTTGTCATGTTCTGCATAGTTATTTGAGCAGTTTTATGGCCTGGCTATCAGGAAGAAGCTTGACCGTATTAGGTTGACTTTCTACTCTGTCTCTCTTAATCTTGGTTGCACGTTTGAGTTTTTCCTGCTGTGTACGCTTTCTTTCTCTCCCTCTCTTTCTTTCTCTCGGTACCCATTTAGGTAATAGAGGCCTGAGGAAGCCAGGCATGCCTCAGTCCAGGCCAAACAGCTTTATTGGCTTTATATGGCTTTTTAGGGCTTGGAGTGCAGTACTGCTGTTATTTTGTTGCTTAATGGTGCCAAAATTGTGGTTTCCATCTTAAAGACGCAGCTCTGACAGGAAGAACAGGAGGTAATTGCAAAGGATAGGAGGATCTTATATTATTTTGTGACACAGACACAAACTCATGTACACTCATGTCCTTTTTTGTCTTAAATCCTGGTTTAAGCAGTCAGGATTAGCCTTGAAATGCAAGGAATTAAGTAGATCTGTCTTGATATACGACTACACCAATCTCATTCATCTTCATTGACATACACATATTTATTAATGATAAACAGTTTTGTTTCAGCATGAATAGCTACAGTGTCTGAAACCATGAGCTCATTTCAGTCGCCCTTTTGCACGCTGAATTACATTGACTAGCAAAAAAAGATTGTCTTGAAAGAAGTAATTGTCGTGGGATTGGAAGTAATAAAGGTGCTTGTTTCTGCCTCTGCAGAATGAAATTCGTGAATATTAACTACTAGGTTTTGACGTAGTTATGTGATTTACATTGTGGGTATTACTGACTACTTTTGGTAATGTTTAGGATAGAGGCAGAGCTGGTCTTGTGAAATATGAGTCTGGAATGAGGTGTACTTTCCAAAGTACACAACACTTGCAAACTGAACAACTCCCACACACAACCATATGTACAGTATATATGGTCAGTGGTTGGCACTGAGGAGGCCTAGGCACAGGGAGATGCAAGTAGGAATGTAAGTGGATACGAATACGTTATTCACAACAGATAACATATTCTAGGTAAGATAACATATTGTTGATAAAGCTTCACTGGGTATCCAGTTGAGACGCAAGATAGAAGTTTCTACTTGCATGCGGGCATGAGCGAGCTATCAGATATGATAAGATTGTAAGACTAACAAAATCCACGTTCTTTAACACGGACATGTGGTGCTGCACGATGCATTTACAGCATCCTTAGTAAATGCCCGGTCAGGTTAAATTAGGTTACTAATTACTAATTAAATATGAGTTTGTTTATAGTATGGTCGAGAGAACCAACTAAACAACCCTGTGTGCGTCTCTGGTTCAGATAAATGAAGAACTTGAGTGATGTAGCTGAGGTTGAGGAACTGTCAGAGCCAGAATTCACAGACATCGCTGCCATTTCTAGCTCTGTGTCGACGTCCCCCCCAACACACCCAACACACCCAACACACAAACACTTTTCCCGCGTCTATGGAGCATTCCGGTTTCAGACATGTTCGAATCCATATACAGGTGGAGCACTATACAAATACTGAAACTAATACAGATAGTGGCATTGAATTACACCCCTAACAGAGAGGCCGGCATCATGCACAGACACTACAACCATGTTGTGAAGCATGCTGGTGTATGCACAACACACACAGAGCAAACAGCTTGTTTCCTTGTTATGTAACAAGGCCCATTCAAGCCGATGAGTCATGACAGATAGGGAAAAGGACAATCATCACTACATTCCCTGTGCCTCAGGGTATGCAGCAGCAAAGACTCGATTCAGGAAACTGACCACAGTCATTAGAGTCTGTAATGCCAAGTATGGCAGGCCACATGAAAAACACATCTCTATCCAGTCTCTGAGCGGCCAGAGCTGAACTGACCTCAACGGAAAGCTCCATCAGGAAGAAAGCTCACAGTAACATGAACCATGTAGAGAGGTATGCTTACTCGCTTACTCACGTAGTCTTTTTTTTTTTGCTCTTTTTAATAAAAAGCAACTTTTTGCCTCTGTTTCCAAAACATTTGATTGGTTTGTCTGAACCGTTCTTCTGAACTTGTCTTCACATATTCAAAGCTGGCAACATTGTTAACATGAAAATCTTAGTAGACGGAGAGGAAAACAGAATTTTAATACAAACACCCTAGTGTTTGTAAATGATAAACGGCATATTCTACCCTGCACTTTTACTGACCAGAGGCCGCAGCACTCCTAATTGGGATTCACATATACACAGGTCAAAGTTCACCTATATAAAGTCGGCGCAAAGCCAAAGTCACCACTACCATGGGAAAATGTACGTCTTTCACGTCCTGCGTGCTTGGCTTTTACACAACAAAAATGTATTGGGAGACAACATACTTATGGGTTGTATAAGAGGTAAAAGGGGTAGATTAGCTGGCGCTCATGCATGGTAGCACAATGCCTCAATGTGGTCAATCATACATATACAGACAGTGCTGTTCTAAGATGTACCACTTTAACTTTCAAAGCAGTGACCAGGGCTTCACTGATATGAGCTCAATTATCTCCACCAACCAACATTTCCCTGGCCACTGTGGGGCAATTATACGAAGAGACAAGCCGTGTTCCCTTTGGTGAAAGGGAAACACAAGGCTTTCCACAGCGCAACTTATTTGGCCATTGTTAAACTAGTACAGCCACAGCCATTGCTTCATTGCTTTCCATAAGGGGGAAAGGGAGAAACAATTGATGTAGACTATTATCATTGGATTGTTCATGCTGACCAGTCTTGGAGAAAGAGTAGAAAGTGTTTCGACCACTCAAACAGCCTGTGAGAGACCACTTTCCCCAATGACACTACTCCTACTAGGATATAAGCAGACCAGCTGGGTTTCTCCACCAATTGAGATCTGCAAGCGATTCCACTAATGATGCAACATCATGGCAGACACAAAGCAGATACCTATTAATGACTGTCTCTACTATTAAGGCCAAATGGGACTACTTCCAAATTGGTAGCTGTACAACCTTCAGAACATTCTGCACAGGACAGAAGTTTGCCTGTGGAGCAATGACAGGCTGCATGTATCGCTCTGAACAATCATAAAAACAGAGTACAGCTTGGTGTGATTTAGCATGCTTTACTTCTTGGGAAAAAGAAAGTAGTGGGAGTAAAACCACTGCTGACCTGCTTTCTTTGGAACTTTGCAAATGTATCCCTTACTGAAAAAGAAGATATTTCAGTCTCTAACACTGGAACTCCTTGTTTGTCACTAAAGCTTTGAACCAACAAGAACTTCTGTATCCTTTCGCTACTGTTAAGCCCAGTAATAAACTGCACATGCATACCAGACTGCTGAATGAACAGTACGAGGCAACCCATCCACTACTGATGTACTGAAACCGTCTCCTGGGAAAATATTTAGAGGGTATCAACACACCATATATGACTCATTGGTCCCATTTAGAATGATTCAGTGATGGAAAAGTTGTTAGGTGGCTAACTGCGACAGAATGTTTAGGGGTTTTTTTTAGGGACAGTGTGCATGGTGACAGTATTGTGGCAAACCTTCCACCCTCGCTCCAGGGCACAAACTGTAGCTGGGGCTAATAGGAGATTTGGAGTGGGAGCTCACAGGGTTGGTAATAGCATTGTGAATTTAAAGACCATCTACTACACATAGTCTCCCCTCTACTGGTGAGATGTTCAGGACCTAAAAGGGGACAAATGCTGTCTGTCTTGCTCCAGTAACAAGGAAATGACCATTAGATTTCCTACATCTTTTTATTTCCAGTGGTAGGCTGGACCATGTTTTGCACTGGAGTGGTGTGTTGCATTGGAGTGCTTCAACGTGTCGGTTTTCGAGTAGCTAGCTTAAACATTGGGAATTGAGAAGTCTTTGCAGACTAGAATTGCAGGCATAGATTAAGATACACATTTTGGACGAGACAATGACATGCTTGCCGACTTTCTTAAATCCTCAGCAAGTGAAGTCTGGGCATACTTAACGCCCAGCATGCTTAACGTGTTCCACATGAGATTGGGGATCTTTACTTAAGATCATAAATCCACAGGTAAGAGCAGGATGTAATATCTTTAGTTGTGTCAAGGTTTAATTTGCATGTGGAAGAAGCCATCACTTAGCGAGTGAAACCGTCCGCTGTAATGCCATAATAAACTCACTGTATCAATGAATATATCAACTAGCTCACCTCATCCTTGTTTGAAAGTTGAAAAGCTTACATTTACTTGCTAATCTTTCTTGCAGTACAACTACAAGCAAATCAGTGCCTCGAATGAAAATATTTAGCTAAGGCTAACTAACAGCAACTATGTTACGAATCTCTCAAATGTTAGCTAGCATGTTAACATGGCGACGATGAAGATGATGATGATGATACAAACTAGCTAAATGCTAATCGCAACCTGTCACAAAGTAAACGTACCAGATTGTCATTCTCGTTCACCCTCACTCTTGCCGTCACGTCTGTTTAAGTTTAGATTTGTTTAAAGGAAATCCGATTGTAGACTCATTGAAGCTGTGTGATGGTAAGGTGTCCCTTTGTGACTTTGCAAATATGTGATTTATGATGTATGAAAATGTATTACGTTGAACATTTCTTTTCTACAAGGAAAGTACAGATAAATAAAAACTTCCCTTTGTTCATTTCCTTTTAGTAATGTATTAGGACCTAAACCGAAATGAGTACAGTTCATGACATCATTATTGCCTCAAGGGGAAGTGATTGGGGTGCGCTAGGAAACCTGTGAAATTCGGAAATGAAGTGAACAAGTGGTACAAATACATAATGGTCCTCTTCTTATTGGGGAAATCACTACTCATTTTGAGTTCTATCCTGTCCACTTTTCACGCTTTTCACTTATTTCTCTGTCCGAGGTCACAGCATGTGTCTCTGACTAACAGAGGAGTGAATATTTCCGGGAATGAAACTCCCACAGGACAACGTGATTAATATCATTAAAGTTACCTCATACACTGCGGTGTTAGTTAATTATAATGTTATTATTAAGCGCTTTTAGAGTTTTCCTAGGAATTTTGTTGGGAGAGTTCATATATTCAAATATCTCTTTGTTCTCGCTTGCTCTTGTTGACAATTTTATTCGTATTTCCAATATTATTCGAATAAAAAAATTTTTAAAAAGCATTACATTTATTATCAGTCATTGTTAGGCAGCATTTATGGAACTTTTTTATTATAGCAACTTTTATGGAAGCCCTGTCCAGTAAACAGAATGGGATTGTCTTAACTGAAGAAGGGTACATGCAATGCTGTCGTCATATTTGTATCAAATAAGACATCTTAGAAGTCACCTGTCTTGATGCTGCCTTATAAATGGGACTGTTTTCAGGGGTACAAACTGTCTAAAACTGTCTAAACAGCATCCATGTGAATGGAAGAGTGTCAACAATAATAGCAATAATCTATCCAAAAGAATGACGAATATAGCTATTTAAACGTGAACACTTGTATGCTAATATTGTTTTCATAATCTTGTTTTCCCAGACAGTGAATCTGAGTTATTCCTAAAAGAAAAGGACTGGAAACCCCACAGATGACATGCAGCCTCAGGTAGGAAAACACACATCACGCTGTATTGTGGATTTATACAGCAAGCATAAAGAGAGCAATGCGGAGTCATAAAAAGTATAAACCCCAGTTCTGCCTAACCATATCAGAACATCCAGTCGTATAGTCTTGTGATGATGGACATGTTGTAAATGCATATGACTTGTGAGCTTACACGGTACTCTCCAAAACTGGCATGTTTAAATAACTGTGTGTGAATATCTGACACCATGGTAATACCTCAAAAACCTCAAAAACTGGAATTCTTCCAAGTGTTTGGGATTGAAAATCATAACCTTCTGGTACTAGTAGGAACAAAACTTCCGAGTTACGATGTATTACATTTATAAATGAAATTTATACCCAGCTATGTTACATTCTCAGAAAGTGTTTTCTATACCAGCAGCTCTGAGAATAGTTCCAGCTGCAAGGTTTATACGAATGCGCTCCTTCTAATACACGATCCTTTCTGTAGTAAAAACGTACACAGGGAATGTGGTGGACGCTATACATAAACAGATTTAAAACGTGAGGAATTGTTGATATGGCGACGTTTTCTGTGAAGAGAGGGTTATTTAGCATTTCTGGAAGGTCTTCAGAGTGTGTGCTTTGTAACAGGCTGAGGTGAAGCTGGAACTAAGTTTTAAGCCAAGGGAACGTCTAAAGCAAGGAGGTTACTCAGTAACGTGACATACTGTGGTGTTTTTGTTTTATTAACTGTAAGAGAGAGAAAAAAAGAGTGAGGCTGGTGAGGGAAAGAATGTTTATAGCTGCTATAATATAAGTGATAAGAGGAACTAAGTTGCAGGAATAAGGAAGAGGAATAAATAACTTCGGGCAGGGTGTGTGTGTGTGTGTGTGTGTGGGGAGGGGGGGTTGCACTTTTGCCTCGCACCTTTGGTGTTGGGGGTTCAAGTCCCATGTGTGTATTCATTTGTGCCCTGGGATGGCACCGAGTCCAGGCCCCCGCCTTGTGCCCCAAGTCCCCTGGGTTAAGCTCCAGGTTCCCCGCGACCCTGTGTAGAATAAGCGGTACAGAAAACGAATGGATGGAAATCACTTCAGGATGTGCTGTTGCTGGAAAATAATCAACTTTGTGGTGGTAACAGTAACTCCGCTTCATGTCGGGCTGCATCACGCCACCCCATCGTTGAGTATTTTCCTGTAATAGCATAGCCCCCCAAGTGTTTTATTCACTACATAAATGACTTTCTCCCAGTAGGGTGCATGGAATTCCAAGTTATCTAGATCACTTCACACACTTGAAAGCATTTTTAAAGTGTAAGAAAACACAAGGTGTTACTCAGTGTTCTTCTGGAAATGCTTTGCGCTTGACTGCCTTCGAAAGTTGCTAATGTCTAGACTATTCATCAGCACTCTGCAAAATGCCTTAGGAAAGACTAATACCCAAACACCACAAGACTGTAAACTGTGAAAAAGAGAGCAGGACTATTTATTGACTGCGCTTGGATGTTTGTGAAAAAGCCTTCGTCACTGGTCCCCTGACTCACAAAAGCATGTCCGTGATTTAGCAAGATGCGATTTCACCATCTGTGAGAGAGCGGGGATCTTCCCATGACCTCTGTAGTTCCAAAGTGAGAAAAAGGAGGGTGTGCAAATCAAGTCAAGGAATAGAAAGAGAGTATGTGACGGGCAAAAGGAGAAGCCGTGGAGAAAATGAGAGAGGAGAAGGACTGGACCTTTAGTCAACACAAAAAAAAAACCATGAAGGGATGTGAAACCAAAATTGGTAGACATACAGGCCTGTAATGACAGGGGAAAGTTGGTGCTCTTCCTGGATTCTAATGATCGACATTGACCTTTTCTTGACCCCGCTGCTCAGAGCAGATATCTCAAGGGAGAACTGAATGAGTCAAGCTTCTGAGAGGATAGTAATGAGCTTTTCCTATTCTGGCCCCCAAGGACATGGGTACAATGGGGTCTTTATCCTAGCGTTGCAAGATAGATGGCACTGAGGGAGGGCGAGCTCCTCCCAATACACTCCATTTAAATAGATTAGAATGACTCCTCTTTCCCTTTTATACCCACGTAATGAGGGTCAATGGGGGATAGACAAGACCGTTCTTCTATTTCTAATCTATTACAAGGTGCTGTACAGCTCATGAGCATACAGTAGATTTTGGTGGTGCAGGACAACATTAATCACGACGCCAACAAAATGACCTCAAGACACATGGACCTATCACATTTGACTTGCTATAGGATACTGTAGAGTGTGTAACCCTGTAATAGAAAGTTAAGAAGTTTAGATGATACAGGTGATCCTGTTGCCATTAACCAGGGTTGCCAAGTGTCACGTAAATTCCCAGCCGAACATACATTTGGCAGACGGCCTTATCCAGAGAAACTTACCTTTATCTCATTCTAACACAACTGAGCAGTCCAGGGTTATGGGCCTTGCTCAAGGGCCCAGCAGTGGCAGCTTAGCGGTGCTGGGGTTTGAACTCACAACCTGCCAATCAGTAGTCCAACAGCTTAACCAGTGAGCTATATATCATAAACCACAAAAGATCTGAAAGTAGCCCGAAAAAAAAATCTATTGGAAAAGCAAGACACATTTTTATTCTTTTCCTCAACCTTTGTAAAGGGAAACAAGGTCACCGTTATGCACGCACATTTCTGATGGTAAAACGTTCATTTCGCTCAATATTTAGGAATATGGGCTTCACCTAGAGCAAGCTGGTGACTCATGTTCTTGCCCAACCCAACCATTAAAAGAACATAAACACATCCATCAAAAATAGCCTCTGCATCTGGTTTCTTTTTCAATTCTACTGTCCACTTCTGTTGTCATTTATCATATGCTAACATCATTGTCAGTCTCTAGAGAAGACGTACAGTAGATACAGGAAAATAAAATCAGTAGTAAGAAATAAAATGAAATACAAGCCCAATTCCCAAAAAGTTGGGACGCTGTGTAAAATGTCAATAAAAACAGAATGCAATGATTTGCAAATCTCATAAACCAGTATGTTATTCACGATAGAACATAGAAAACATATAAAATGTTTCAACAAAACAAAATGGGCAACAAAATGGGCAACAAAAGTGAGAGATAGAGTTGCGTGTCATCTGCATACTGATGGAAGGAGATATTATATCTATTAATTACACCAGCTAATGGCAGCATTTATAAGTTAAATGACAAAGGACTCAAAATTGACCTTTGGGGAACACCACAAGACGTTTGGAGGTGTGTGTACCCTGTGCAACATAGTAATCCCTGCCACTAATACATAATAGAGCTTCAGCCAAAGGTGTACTTTCATTTAAAATTTCCACATATTTTGAATATCCTGACCATTTGAAGTGTCTCTGGAATTCATCAGATTGTGCTGATTGGACTGGCGAAGAATGGATTAAGTAAACTGCTCCTTATTATGTCCGATGGCAAAATAAATTGGCGGTGGAAAAGGAAGTGAAAGCACATTGTGGTCCTGATGATTTTTGCCAAGCCAATGAATAAACAAGCTAAGAACAGTTAACACATCTGTCACACATATTGCAGCAGCACCAGTTTGGGACAAATTGGACTAATATTTCCTTACCATAATGCACAATCCATGGGAATTAGTTCTATTTATACTGTATATATCCAGTGATAACTGGTTGTGATATTAGATGGGAGGCTACAATCTATTATATATTAATAGCTGGACCAGTAAACTATTACTGTTGTACAATACACTTTATCACATGATCTCACTGATAAAAGAATAATTCATTTATTTGGGTTAAACTATTACACACACTAACGATATTGTTTCAAGTCTTTAATGTCCTGCTGGCTTCATGCCGTCTTTCCTCAGAATACCAGATGTTATAACCTTTTTCTTCAAAGCAACCAAAAAAAGCGCTAAACTCACGATTCAGTTATCTGTCCTTTTGTGTAATTTGTAATCCAACTAACATTGGACAGTGTGTGCTTAGTCTACCTACTAGTAGTTTCTCCTGCAAAGGCATTTTGGGGAAAAAAAAATAGACGATAGAGTAAATAATCCACCTCATTTACATTTATTACACCCAAGTCTGTATTTTGCATGAGTCTTCTCAATCGTGGGCGTTACGTTTTATGAATGCATCAAATAGAGATCAAATCTAGGGGGTGAGTGATCACCTGACATGACCTGACATCAATGATAGATTGCATGAATCTACAGTCTTGGTTAGAAAGAAATCAGCCCCAGCCTCACTGGGGTATTTTTCTGTATTTTTCTTAGAACCAGTGGTGTTGCTTTTCTACGTTCTACAGAAACAAAAATGAAGGCTTATAACAATGTCTTTTTATCTTTGAAAGACAGGTCAGCTTAGCCCTGCTCGCACATTTATACCTGCTGCCTGTGCATACAGTATATCTAGTTATATAAGCATATTTTGCTAGCTAGCTAGGTGGCAAAAAGGTCTAATACCAATTAACAGTAAACCATGCCATAACACGTAACCACTTTTCTTCCAGTAGATAGCTTGTAGATAGCTTCTTCTATCAATGGATCGAATCCAAATCCTTGCCTAAAATTTTACCATAGCCTAGTTCTGCTAAGAAAACAATGAAATGTTCTCTTCCTCATAGAGGACGGTGGTATGTGACCATCTCAATGGTTCACGGATCGTTTTCTCAGACGAAAATCGACCAGGAAACACTCTGTCCCCGGACATGACCCAGGAAGTAGTCGTGATCTCGCCTGGTCTCCCTGCACCTCCTCCGACCCCCTACTACAGGACTGCTGCTTCTGCTTCGGCTCCTCAACACAACGTAATACCACACCAGTACACCACACACATTAGGAACACGCACATCTTTCAGATTACACTGTGATTGTCTGTAACTACAAGGGATGATGTTTTGCCCTGGATTAGCATACTGTTTTTACAGTGACTCCTTTAGATTGGGCAGTTTTCTGGAAATGACCTCATAAAGTAATGACAACATTTAAAAGAACCTCTGCCTTAAATTGAATGGCCTGTTGGAGTTTTGATTCGTTTCTTTTGAAGACGTTACTTTATAGATAATGCTGTGATGCCGCCATGTGGTCATATTCAGAAGCACAAGAGTGATGAAGTTCAAGCACAAATCCACCCTGAACTTGTGATCGTCACTGTCATCTAAGATTTTGTAATGAAATCCTGAGTTTCAGTCTAAATCACTTTCATTGACACGTGTTTTCACATTACCCATAATGCCGTTTGACTACCTGCTGATAATGGTGCCAGTGGGATTCAGCCCTCACTTCATCCCTGTCTAAAAAAGGCAGTGCAGCAGGGCTTTAGTCCTTTAGTCAATCCAGCTCTCTCAACTCCTCGGGTTTTTGCATATGCATCATCTGCATTGAAGTGTTTTCCTTTAATAAGTCTTCCCTTTCCTCTAAGCAACACCACCCCTTTCCAAGGAAAATGGACAAGGCTAATCAATCTGTTCTAACTGGGAGGCGGAGCTAATTTATGGGCCAGAAAGATGTAAACAGGGACCTAAAGTGAACATAAAACATTGCATTTTTGAAATCTTTTATTGACATCCTTTTTGATGTCTAGAAATCTTTACAAACTGACAAAGGCTTATTTCTAATACCTTTATGTTAAGCTGTTTTGAGTTAGCGCCACTTTAAACGCTGATCATTTTTCACTCAGGTTGCAGAGGTAAATGGAGGTGCAGTCCCTACCCCCAGTTTCGGATCCTATTACGGCCCGGGTCAATCACATGGTATGTGCTTTGATAATATTAATAAAAATATGACAGGGTGTCAGTTAGCATAATGCATTATACTAATTGTCAATATCTAGCTTTTTAAAATAGTTGAATATCAAATCAGTTCTGTTTGCACAGTGCACTTTATATTGTTTCACAGTCATGCAGAAGCAAGAAGAAGAAAAAAAAACGAGAATAGGAATCTGTAAAAATACTGAAAGTGACTAGAATATATCAGCAAGTTAAGGCACAGTTAATGTGAGTGCAAACCTATGTTCATTTTATTCCCAGTGATGGTACTGCCATCTGTCGGTCAGGGGAGAAATTGTGTACAGATGAGGGAATAGATTACTTAAATACTACAGGTAACATACGAGTTAGAGTATATTATGCTTGATTAACATTCCAGTCCAATTTAATCCAATTAGATGCGTGAGGTCATGGAAGTTTAGGACATGTTCCACAACATTAAATGTGACTATATACGTGGATTAAAAAGTAGCACGTTGTTGTGGTATATGAGGAATAAATCATTATGCGACATGCTCTTATAGGAACTTTGGAGTGATAACGATAAGAGATGTTTAAGAGCTTGGAAGTTCAGTATGTTCAACTTGATCCAGGATACTTTCTATGTTTTCTGTCTCTTGCAGATGGATTACCTAATGGTGGGCCACGCTCTGCTACTCTGCCCCGCACGTCCGTCACCAGAGAGGAGAGGCTGATCAAGTTCTCTGGGATCGGCCCTGTGGACGAAACAGGCATGCCAATCGCTTCCCGATCTGTGAGTAGTGTACATTTATACTCTGTAGAGATACAGATGCAATACGGTGTCACTGACTTATCAGCTTTATAGCTACCAAATAAATAGGGAATAACACACTTGGGGGCATGCCGTTTTAGGAAAATAATCAACACCAAGGTGGTGTGATGCGACCTGACACAAAGCAGTCCTGAAGTGATTTATTCCTCTTATATCTCAGCACTTAATGTATTTTATTTTAGTAAAGAACGTCCATGATCACTTACGTTATAGCAGCTATAAACAGTAGTTCCCTCACCAGACTCTCTTCTCTTCTCTCTCTCGAACTTAGTATGACACACAGTGTAGCGTCCATGTGTCTGTAAGCACTGGCACTGGAGACTCCTTCCAAAAGAAAAGAATAAAAAGTAAATAAATAAATAAATAAATAAACATCTCCTCAGAGAAAGCTTGACCATACACACACCTTTTAAATCCATTTATGGAGCATCTTGACTTTTGCTTCAAGAAAATTGGCATCCATTTTTGTCAGCTATTGCATTCTGTTTTCTCTTGCAGAGTGTGAACAAACCCAAGGACTGGTACAGGAGCATGTTTCGACAGATCCACAAGAAACCAGAGGGTATGTAAACACACACACACACACACACACACACACAACGAGAGAATCTCTTTCTCTGATTTCTTCTGCTTTTATCCGGAGTTCTTTTTAGAAACTGGAGAACCCGTATCTCACCCACTTTTCTCGTGGAAAAATTGGGTGAAAGTGTTCAGTCAACCATAGAAAGTGTAACCAGATAGACTTTCACCAACAATGAGTGTAATTCTGCACCAAATACATCCATTATTTACTTTGCTAACACTGGTCACTGGGTCTCAGGCTTTCCTAAGCATGAACCAGCATTTGTCACAAAATAGTCTTTTATAGAAAGTGAAACGACTGAAACTGTTCCCAGATCAGCAGCCTATTGGCAGTTTCTGCTGACATCTGACGCCAAAGGCAGGATTTATGTAATCCTGCTGTCAGCATTTCAGTGTATCACAGATCACTACAAAGCCGATATTCACAAAAGGCACTGAAATATTCCGTCATGCTGTTTTATACTCGATTGATTAATTTAATGAGCTGATCTAAGCTCTCTGCTGTCAGTAAGCTGATTTATCCATAATGATTTGAATGTTTCCTAATATTTTATTCTGGGAAAGGATTTATTGCAGATTCATGTATTTGCACTTACTGCATTGCACTTTAAGAGAAAAAGTCAGATGTTGGTGTATTTAGATCAGACAAACAGAAATTCAGCCTAAACAGTGCAATAATAATAAAAAATAAATAAATAAACAAAACAGCTTTCAAAGCTAGCTAGTCAAAAAAAAAAGTGAAATTCCCCCAAATGCTAGCTACTATCAATGAATATCCCTAAGCAACACTTGCTAGCTAAAGTTAGAGAAAATGATCAAATCTAGCTAGCCATCACAAATGGAAATTCACAAGTCCTTGCTTATATTAGAGAATATCCCTAAACCAAACTAGTTAGCTAATATTAGAGAAATTGATCTCTAGATGCTATCAGCTAGCTAACATGACTCACAGTTCCCAAATACTAGCCAGTATTAGCACTACAAACAAAGCTAGTTAGCTAAAGTTAGAGGAAAAAAGATCAAAGCTGATGCAAGAAAAACAAAAATTTTTAACTATCTATTTATTTAATTGTTAACTAACCAAGTGAGCTATGCAGAAGTGTACACCACCTCCATTGTCAACAGTATATTAACAAGGGTAACATTAGCTGGATAGCTAATGGCTTACTGGGCATGTTGGCAATAGGGGAGGCCTTACACTTTGGGCAGTTGTCTCTAGAAGTGAAATTCAATCTAAATCGCTGATTTAGGATGTAGAGTTGTATGTAAATAGCATGTAAGTCATGAATCTGTAGCTGTCTAGTAAAGGTCCATTCATGAGGCATCCATTCAGAACAGTTCCTGCAAGTACCTGGGAAAGATCTGATATCCTTTTTCCTTCTTCTGGTGCTCTTTGGAAGGAGTATAATAGTTTTTCAGCTTGCTTTGCTAAAGTGCATAAGGTGCTATACAACACATGGGACCCCTAAAAGTTTGTTTGCTTGTTTGTTATCCACCTAGTCCTTTAAAATCGAATCTCTGTGAACGTCTCCTAGTTGTAACATGAATGATGTTAAATCCTTAAACAGTTTTAACACGGTTTGCTTTTTTTTTTTTCTTTCCTCTTCTCTTTTCTCTCTCAGAGACAGAAATCGACTGGCAAGAAAGTGAGTAATCAGTCTTATAAAAAATACTCCGACAACCTTTAAGCATGTTTTGTCATGTCAAGAATTATGCAATACCTGATTTCTTAATGTTTTGACAAGCAGCTCAAAAATTCCCACATAAAGTCTGCAGACTGACACTTTAATCTCGCAGCAGAATTAAGCCCATGATAATCTGTACATTATTAATAAACGTGTAGTTTGCTAGTAATTTCTACATTATTATACACCCAACCGACTCAATATAACTGTGAAGTATACTGTATAATTAGGTGAAGTTGTATATGATGTGCGCTTGAAGCTTGTTTATTTTGTTACAGGGACTTCGAATACCACTCCACCTGTAGAGTCGACTCAGGAGGACAGACGCGGATCTGGAAATGACCCCTTCACCCTCACGCAGCATGGAGCACTGCCTGACTGGTGAGAGATAATCTCAGTGCACATGTTAGTTAGTCAAATACAGTTTATCACTTAGTTCCCGTCATTTTAAACTCTCTAGTTGTTTCAAGGTTCCCGTTGACCCTGACATTTCAACAGATTTGATAGCAATACAATTCTATTTTAAAATACACACTTCATCATATATTCATCTGCCAATTACCAATTTATCAAAATGTATGGATGTAGGCCTGATGAGGATCATACTAATGGTACTGTAGTTGTGTGCATGGGTGGAACTGTACATACAGTAGGACTAAAATCACATTTTTGGTTCAAGCTTGGTTCGAACAGGACCTCCTGAGTCGCTGAGCCACTACTGCCCCTAAATTAACACATTAAACTGAGCACATTTAGTACACATTATCATTTCTGTAGTAACAGCTCATTCACAGGGTTCCGGCGGACACTAATCATAATCTAAGCATTAAAAAAAGAGTTGTTATTTAACAAATCAAAACATAGAATTGTTGATATGAGGAAACTTGGAAGCATTAATTTATTTTACATTTATGGAAGGAGTCTCCAGTGTCAGCTGGTAATAACGTAAATGATAACAGAAACTAAGCAGTTTCACGGATGTTCCATGACCTTAAAAATGACACTCCTGTATTGTGTTGTTTAATCAATTTAAAAATGAGATAGTTAACAAATTATTTTTGTGTAAAAGGAATGAAACACTTTGGGACATACTGGTACTGTGAAATGGGATGTTTGATGTGTTTCATTCCTTACTTATTCACTTATAAACTTATTAAAAACCCACAAAGCAAAATTTTAATGATTTTGGAAAGCTCAGTGTCTATAGATTTTTGACGGGCAGTATATGAGCATCCATCCATCCATCAATCCATCCATCCTGGTCTGAACTTGCTGAAACACACAACAGTGTCTTTACCGTGAAGTAACACCCAAACATAACTTTAAATTCTGCCTTATTCACATGCTGAGCTAAGCTATTATGAAGCACAAAAGTTAACGGCCAGTTTGGGGAATGTAGTACATGATAAGTGAAGAGGGGAAAAAAAACAGACTAAAGGAGAAAAAACAGACTAGAGGAGAAAATATGAGAACCAGATAGGTGACTGCAGGCAGGTTATGATCCGTTGCTGCAGGCTCTGACAATGGGAATGTGATAAAGTATGTGCGTATTGGTGGGTGGGGTGTGTTTCAGGGCTGACCTGGGCGATGTAGTAAAGATTCCAGAGCCGAAGAGCATTTTCGACTTTGAGCCAGGACAAGGAGGCACAGCAGAGGAACGCGTCCAGGTAAGAGGCTTTTCTTGGGGGAAATTAATCCGCTTTTTAACATTTATGCAAAGAAATGAAAGCAAATCATCCAGAGTGAATTCAGTTCATACAGTAGTAGATTTTCAAGTACTTGTCATTATTGTCTGTTGGACTTACTGTATACAGTAATATGTATTATACAGTATTATGTATTATCCATTTCATGGGCTTCTTCTTAATAAATGGAACTCCATTTTTAAACCTAATCTCTATTCATTGCATTTGTAGCATATGTTTGAATAAAATAAAATAATTCTTTTGACACTTTTCCTTGTACTAAAGTTTGAAAAAACAAAATAAAAGCTGCACATATTCGATTCTAGCAACAGGACTCAAATAGACAGTTTATGAGAGAAAGTTTATGTAAAGTTGTTCTTATGTTGTGTCAACACCAACATACGCAACACAAAAAAAAAAAAAAAAAAATTGTGGTTACTTTCCAGATGACCACCGAGTAAACAGGTGTTGTGTTTCTTGACCAGTTTTGGAAAATGTGTGGAGCTACATGTTTGGCAAAAATCATGTGGAAAAACACAGAAGAACTCTTTTAATCCCTTAAACTCCCCGAAACCATTAGTAACTACAGTACATAACATCAAGAGATTTATTAAAAGGTATGAACTTCAACATAGCAAAGAGCTTCTGTAAACAATCCCAGTTCTAATATGCTGTTCTTCAGATAGCCATTTTCAGTGCAACTTTGTAACGCATTGCTTGGGTCAGCATGTTGAAAGCAGCGTTTTGTTGCTGACTCCTGGCATTTCAGTGAGTGGGTTCAGATTCAGCCCTTTCACACACACAAAAAAACTGAGAGCGAGAAACTGTAGGAAAGAAACTTAATTCAAGGATTAGTTTTTGTCTGCGTTTAAAAATGCCTAAACACTGTTAGCGGAGGTTTGTAAATGTTGTCGTTGGTCTTGAGACACACCTTTCCATGTTTCTTTATCACTGCAGCGAGGAAATATAACGATGCAGAACTCCTGAATAGTTCAAAGTCATGGGTCTCAATGGCTCAGATGCAGAGCAGCCATTCATATACATCATCACATGGTTCATTTCAGCCTAGAGCCACACCTGAGACTCGATCAGTTATTTGAGAACCAATGGTGCATTCAAGTGGAACTTTGAATTCGTGTTCTTGACATGGGAACAAATGGGCACGTTGTGAAATCACAGTTAGTAAGCTGGGATATCCGGGCGCTGAGCTTAAAAGCTAATAACGAAGGCTAACACTGTATCTGGCTAGCCATTATGGAACGGAAAAGTGAGAGTGAAAACAAGACAGAAATGTTGGACGTATGAACATTTTCCTCATATGTGTTAGTAAAGTCTCAGCATGACTAACATTGCATTGTAAATATACTTGGCATTGAGAGCTAACTGAACTTCAATGGTTTTTGCCCTATTGCAAAACGTCAACATTGTGTCACGTCATTTCTGTAGATAATAGCACAAGAGTGAGATCGTCATATGAAATCTTTGTGTAAATGCTCTGAACATAAACCTTACGGAGTGAAAGACCAAATAATGAAACCAGTGTCTCATTCTACCTGTTTGGTTGGAATGATAATCTACTTTTTTGCATGTAAGGTTTGAATATTCCTACATTAATGAACTTTTTTAAAAAAAATATATAGACATGAGTCACGTTTATTTGCAAGTCATAATAAAAAAACGACAACTGACGTGCATTCAAGTGGATAGAACAGATGCACCCAAGAAGGGAAATTGAAAGGCAACGACAGTCAATGAGGAAAATACCGCTGGGGTGAAATGCAAAACAGATTCGATCAGTAAATAATAAACACATCTACAATCTAGAAGAATGGTGAATAGAAAAATGAAAGCTATTGGTTAATATTACAACTGTGAGGATCCAAATGGCAAAAGGTGGGCATACAAGTTTCTAGAAAATAGTTGTTTTTGCTTCTGCTTTATTGTTATGCCTTTTAATCTTGGCCAATATTTGGTTTTGGTTTGGTTTGGGCAGTAGATGATGAAAAGAGTGTTTCCTGGAGTGTATTTTTATTTCTACAGGACATACAATAATGGAATATTTAGCAATATGTCCGTTCGGATGGGATACATCGTATACTGTATTATTTGGGGTTATTTCTACTGGTCATTTTATAGTAGGAGGGGCGCACGGTGGCTTAGTGGTTAGCACGTTTGCCTCACACCTCCAGGGTCCGGGGTTTGAGTGCCGCCGGGGCCGTGTGTGTGCGGAGTTTGCATGTTCTCCCCGTGCTGCGGGGGTTTCCTCCGGGTGCTCCGGTTTCCTCCCCCAGTCCAAAGACATGCATGGTAGGCTGATTGGTGTGTCTAAAGTGTCCGTAGTGTATGAATAAGTTGTGAATGTGTATGTGTGATTGTGCCCTGCGATGGATTGGCACTCTGTCCAGGGTGTACCACACCTCGTGCCCGATGCTCCTTGGGATAGGCTCCAGGTTCCCCGTGACCCTGAAAAGGAGTAAGCGGTAGAAGATGGATGGATGGATGGATGGATGGATTTTATAGTAGGTAAAGATGGTGTAGTCTTTCAGAATGACTGATGAATGGGACTAAATCCCAGAGATACTCTGGTAATAATTGTAAACTTAATCCCATCCAAATAGGGCTTGATTTTGCCCTTAGGAAAAGACAAGAAATATGTTGCGGTCATAATATCGGGCTTTTCTTTCTTTTTCTAATCAACAGTGTACATGGAAATGCTTGTATGGTTGTAAAGTTTTGTACGTTAGATTCAACCCGTCTTAAAACTTTATTATTTTTCTTCGCCCGGGTCTTTCTGAGAATTGTTTCCACATTATTCCCATTGCATGTTGGCACACAATCAAAAATGTATCAGAGCAGCTTTCGCCTGTTCCTGCTGTCTCGTGAATGTGATTAAACTGTTTCCAGTTGAAAGAATTGGCAGGTCTCCCTTTTCATTCAGTGCTTTTCAAACTGTTCCACTCCTCTTTTGCTTTTTGTTTACAAAGCTCAAGGGCTTTGGGAAATAGTTCTCAAAGGAACCTTGAACCATCTTAAGCACCGTGCTTCCGTGCTCATCATCCTGCCCGAATGAAAGAAACGGCTTTCTTTTTTCTTTTCAAATCAAACCAAAAAAATGACAATGGGGTGAGAGAAGGAGAGAGAGAGAGACACGTAGAAGCCATTAATGGTTAAGTGTATTTGTTGCATTGTGTGTGACTCGTCACAGTTTGCTTGTTAATCAGGTCACACTCCAGAAGTAGGAAGAAATGGATTCATTGTTCTCTGCCTCCACCAGACAGAGCTGTCTTGTGATCACGATTAGGCCCGTTATCCGAGTTATCCGCCTGTCTGATCCAAAAGCATTCGGCGAGCTCAGCCATTAGTTTGCTCAGACACCAGTCCAGACTGCTCCTCCCTGAGACTCGGTCTGACTCTGAGACGCCTTTTTAAGTCGGAATCATCTTTATGAGCTGGTTTGATTGCGAGGATGACTGCAGTTGGCTCTGAACGTCTCTCGTCATGCCAAGGTATTTCCAAACAGTGTGGAGAAAGGAACGTAGCGTCTTAACACTGGCTTTTGAGCCTTTTTTGTGGCATGCTGTGGATTCTACCAGACGGTTAATTGTTCAAATGTAATGTTAAATGTTGCATTTAAGGACTGATTAGGGAAAGCTGTTGGGCTTTTACTGCAAATGAGGTGCAAATGGAGTTAAATCGTTTGATCTTGTATGCCTGGAGCATTAACGAGTTGATTGGAAATTGCAAACATGTTGCATTTATAAGCACGTTTATGAGTTTAAGGTTTGCCAGTGTACGCTTTACATGAATATCTTATCAACTTTATTGCATAAAAATGATCAGGCTCTAATAACCGAATAGCTCTTGAATGCACATTTTAAAAAGACACTGCATTCCACAAGGACTCAAGAGGTCTGTACTCAGAAATGCACAGAATCTTGTGACATGTATTAATGTATTATCTGTAAAAGTAGTAATGGATGTTTGAATGGAGCTAGTTGTAGGAATGGAATGCATTAATTACATGACTGACACACATAACTGCATAACTTGACGAATAACACATTTTACACATTTTACACCCATGGACTTAATTGAGATTATACAGTATGTCATGAATCTACACAAAATCACCCATAATATCGAAATATAGGGGTAAAATCAAATCAAGAACAGGCAAAAACATCAGGATCCAGATGTGCAAAGCTGATAGAGTCATATCCCAGAGGACATGGAATTGGGAGTTTAGGACGGTGAATACTTGTATGTGAATACACAAATGTCTACATTTCCATGTAGTGTAGAAAAGTTCAAGGGGGCAAATACTTATGCAAGGCATTGTATTAATTCATAGTTTTATTCTCCATTTAACATAGCCATGACCTGTATTGTCCCATTCCCTATAATCAGTGACATTTTACTCTTTTTTTTTTCTTCAGTCACCAAGACAACCTCCAGTGCGCCAACCTCCTGAGAGAGCCCACTCTCCCTCCATAGAGGTGCGTGTGAATAGTAACTTTGATGGAAATTAATTTAACCGATGAAATAAAAACAGCTCTTGGTGATGGGTGAGGTGAACCTCATGTTTATTGTTTCATTTCTGTTTGCTTTTCAGTGACCTTACACTCTCAGAGTTCTCCTGTCAGGCTTAAATTTGTTACTCTGTACATGTGCGCTTTGTTTTTTCAGGCCACTCTAGTGTCGGAGCTAAACCGCTTCGAGGCGGAGCTGGACTCAGACATCCGTGGCCTGGAGAGGAAGCTGTCCCTGAAGCAGCAGCAGCCACAGCGGCGAGGCAGGGGTGAGGTACTGACCCTCCCCTCAAACACACTCTGATCCTCCAAAACCTCCTTTTTTTATCCACTTCACCTCCTTAATATGTGTCCTTGTTTACACTGACACTCAAGATTTCCTACAATAAGCCAGTTTTCTTCCTGTTTAGAGGTTTACCAGATGCATTTTAGTGTCCCAAATACCACTCTACATTTTTTTTTTCATCAAAATAAAATGAAAAATGTAAATTATTATTCAAACAAACTCATCATTTTCCATCCCTGTACCATAGTATATATATAAAGATGTATGGCCCAAGTTTTAAATAGACTGTTATCCAATCTGTAATTATACTACACATGCTGTACCTCTATATACTTCTCAGAGCGAAAGAAAAATGAGAAAGAATTTAGAAAGAGGTTTAATGGTGAGACAAAGAGATATTACATTAGTTAAGAAGACATAATCAAATTCAGACTGTGCTGTTGCGCTTCTATATTCAGCCTAAAACGCCAGTCTTTAATTTCCAGCCAGTCTAGACTATAAACGTCTCGTCTCACACTGAGCGCTGTACAAAGTTGTGTCATTTTTGACCGAGTCATTTTGCTTTGTCAGCATTTTATCGCATTGGACGTTTTCCCTGACAAAAAGAGGCTGAGTACATTGGGCTTTTTCTATTTCTTCCATTATTTCAGTGCTCGAGACGACCAGTTACTCATCTGGCCTGGGGCAAGCTGTTCGTGTCTCATATGTTAGTTTTGTAGCTTTTCTGTGGCATTTGAAACGATTCTGTAGGTGGGACAATTCTGGCTCTGACAGTTCCTCAACCTCAGCTACATCACTCAAGTTCATAACTGGTGTGAACTACAGAGGGACTCATGAACTAACAGATTTAGTGGATTCTATTCCCCAAAATGTAAACAAACTACAATCTTATCGCTACTAAGTCCAGGAAGTTACTAAGGATGGACTTTGTCCCACGAGTTTTATATCTGACTGCTCAGTCAAAAGTAAAAACCTCTCACTCAGTCTTTTTTTGTTGTTGCGTCCCACAGGATCCCAGTTCTGATGCCCATCTCTAGTCTGAACCAACTGCCCTGTGAACCTTTCTGGCAATCGTTCTATGAAAAACAAAAACAAAAACAATAATGCACCATAATTCATATTTATGTTTGTATGTGTTCATATGGACAGATAATGTTTTCTGAACTGAATGTGCAGTGTGTAGGACCCAGGGGAGCCTCCTGGGCGGGTACAACACGCTGCTCTGTCTTCCCGCTCTGCATTCTTGTTAGTGTGTGTGGGTGTGTGGGTGTGTGTATGTGTGTGTGAGTGTGTGTGCTTGTGTGTGTGTGTGTGTGTGTAAGAGGTGAGTAGCTACATGGGTTGAACTTACTGTGGACTTCTCTTAACAGGGTGAAAGGAACAACACTACAGGAGCGGGGACATCTGGGAAAGGACTAGACTACAGGTATGTGTGTGTGTGTGTGTGTGTGTGTGTGTGTGTGTGTGTGTGTGTGTGTGTTGTAATTTCACTCCTGGCACTTACAGTCTGTGGCAGGATAGTATCCTAATTATAAGTATTATAATTATAAGTACTAATTAAGAATATCGCCATATTGTCTTGTGTGTGTGTGTGTGTGTCTATATATATATATATATATATATATATATATATATATATATATATATATATATAATATGCATGCATATTGTTATATATCTATTAAATGTTCTCTCTCTCTCTCTCTCTCTCTCTCTCTCTCTCTCTGCATATGTTTTTAGTTGTGGTTTGTCTGTTCTTTTTTCAATTATATTATGCTTCTGGGCAGTCGAGCAGCACATATTTCCTGTTTATAGTTTAATAATTGCCAGGTAGTGCAAGCATGTTTTGGATCTTCATACACTATCTTCTTTATCTAGTTATTTGTTCATCATGACGATTCAGAGAGTTTGACAGTCTCCTGCTGTGATTGGTTAATTGTTGACGGGTTCTGGCTCACAGCCCAAATACCAGAACCCCTGCTGAGGAGTTTGTGTGTGTGTGAGTGTGTGTGTGTGTGCACGTGTGTTACAGGTCAGAGGTTTGCATGTGAGGTTTAGGCTTATTTTTATTACTTTACAATAGTTTGTAAAATGGCATATATAAATATATAATAGCAGTACATAATATACAAGTTTATACAGTATGTGTGAAATGAAGTTATGTGCATCACTAGCCATACAAGATGGCACATCCAAACAGGACAGGATATATGAGTGGGTAGGATATGACTGGACAGAATGAGTAGAGTAGAACTGGACAGGTTTAAATATGATTAGACAGTACTGGGTAGGATATGACTGGACAGAATGGGTAGAGTAGGATTAGACAGAATTAGATATGATTGGAACGGACTGGGTAAAATAGGATCTAACTGAATGGGTAGAGCAGTATTATACCAGATTAGATATGATTGGAACGGATTGGGTAGGCGAGGGTTGGACAGAATGGATAGAGTAGGATTAGACAAGATTAGGTATGATTGGACAGGGCTGAGTAGGATAGGATTGGACAGAATGGGTAGAGTAAGATTGGACAGGATTAGATACGATTGGAAACGACTGGGTAGGATAGGATTGCACAGAATGGATAGAGTATGATTGGATATGATTAGATATGGTTGGACAGGATTGGGAAGAATAGATGTATACAGGATTAGATCAAATGGAGAAGATTTAGAGGGATAGAATTGGATAGAATGAGTAGAGTAGGATTAGACAGGATTATATATGATTGGGCAGGATCGGGTAGAATAGGATTGGACAGAATGGGTAGAGTAGACATTAGCAGGGTTAGATATGATGGACAGGGTTTGGAGGGATAGAATTGGATAGAATGGGTAGAGTATAAATGGACAGGATTAGATGTGCTGTAACAGGATGTGGTAGCATAGAATTGGACAGGATTTCATACTATTGGGCAGGATAGATTAAAATAGGATTGAACAGAATTGCATATAATGGGTTGAGTAGTATTGGACAGGATTGGTATAGTAGGATTGGACAGGATGAGCATTGGATACTATTGCACAGTATTGGATACTATTGCGCGGTATTGGATACTATTGCGCAGGATTGATTTGGATAGGGCTGGACATGATTACATACAGTGGGATTGGACAGGATTGGATACAATCGAGAATATTAGTGGAGAGGATAGGACAATTTAGGACTGGCCAGGATAAGATAGGATTTGAGCAAACAGGTTTGGACAGGATAGCATATTGTAGGATTCATGAAAAAAGGATTGGACGGGATAGCATAGGATGAGACAGTTGGATAGGATAAGATTAGATAGGACAGGATTGGACAAGATTGGGCAGGATTAGACACAAGAGGATTGGATTGGAGAATAATTGGGTTCTAGGACTTCATATTTTAGCCTGTACTGTATTTGAACTAGATTGGATAGAAACATAAAAGGATGATAGGGCAGAATTAGATAGCATCAGACAAGGTAGAATTAGTCAGGACAGGATTAGACCGAGTTATGATTAGACCATGTTATGATCAGATTGGACAGAATGTGATTAGATATAATAGGACTAGATAGGATAGGACAAGATAGGGTCGGATTAGAGAGAATAAGATTGGATGGAACGGAAAAAACAGGATTGGGCTCCTGCTATGCATGAGTTGGAGAGAATTAGATATTATGCATCCCAGAGTACAGGAGGATTGAATTATATTCCTGGCTCTAGTGTTTTAGCCAGTTATAGTTTGGACAGGATCTGGTGAGAACGGATTGGATTCCTGGCTATAGTGTTTTAGTCAGTTATAGTTTGGACAGGATCTGGTGAGAACAGATTGGATTCCTGGCTTATTGGTTAGCACGTTCGCCTCACACCTCCAGGGTCCGGGGTTCGAGTCCCGCCGGGGCTGTGTGTGGAGTTTGCATGTTCTCCCTGTGCTGCGGGGGTTTCCTCTGGGTACTCCGGTTTCCTCCCCCAGTCCAAAGACATGCATGGTAGGCTAATTGGCATGTCTAAAGTGTCTGTAGTGTATGAACGGGTGTATGAATGTGTATGTGATTGTGCCCTGCGATGGATTGGCACCCTGTCCAGGGTGTACCCCGCCTTGTGCCCCATACTCCCTAGCATAGGCTCCAGGTTTCCCTGCGACCCTGAAAAGGAGTAAGCGGTAGAAGATGGATGGATAGATTGAACAGGGTATGGTGAGAATGGATTGGATTCCTGGATGGGATATGGTAGGAATGCATTTTATTCTTGGCTCTATTGTTTTAGACACTCATGCATTGGATAGGATACGTTGAGATTGGATTCTTGGCTCTGGTGTTTACAGTAGCCTCTCACTGATTAAACAGGATAGGGTAGGAATGGATTGAATTCCTGGCTGTAGTCAGTTATCCAGTCTGCTGGGCCCTGTTTCAAAAAGCCAAGTTCACTCTCATTTTCCTTTAGCCTTACAGTCTGGAGTAAAGTCCTGAATATCTCACCCTCTCTCAGACACATCCTTCAGATTCTCTCCATCTTCATACCTGCATGTGAACGTGAACGTGAACTTGTCTTCTCGGCCTGCTTTTCTTCCTCTAACCTCTTACTCCAACATACAGTGGTATAAACTGAAAAAAAAAAAAAAAACCCACAAGATGAAGAGCATGCCGAGTTTTACTGCTTCCTCTTGTCTAGAACATGAACCAGCTTCAGGCAGGAAAGTTATTAGAAAACACATGTTTTAGTTCCAATTATGCTCTAACCTTCCATTATACCTGCTTAATAAATACTACACAAGTTCAATGCGCAACATATTTCAGTGTTGCTACTGTGGTTAAAAAAAAACAACAAAAAAAAAGCGTAGCTGGAACATTGGAGCGTGTTGTTAACACTGACGGATGTTCGTGTTCAACCTTTTGCCTTTAAATCAGTTCGACAGCAACTCAGATCAGCATTTTGCTGTCATTAATTAAACGGCCCTCGGAGGTGACGGGGTTTCCTTACAGAACTTTCCGTGTCTTGTTATGTAACGATAAGCCCATTGTCTAAGACCAAATCGTTAAGCAGAGGAGATCCTGTGTACGAGTTCATCTAAGTGTGCTTTACGTTTCGGTTGCATTTAGGAGGTTTTCTTGATTCTTTTAATAGTTTGTGTAATTGTATTTTTTGTTGTTTTGTTGTTGCTTTTATTTACACGTGTCAGCATGAGGGACGACGACAGGCACGTCTGTATATGAAATGTGGGTCTTTTACGTGTGTGTGTGTATGTGTGTATGTGTGTGTGTGTGATTTTTGTGAAACAAATTTATTTCTGACCATAACTGTCTAATTTATCAAACTGGATCAAACATATTTATTCATAAAATCATTGACAGGAGCATTTACAAGGAATTGTGGAATTCATGAGAATCCTGTTAGTTCACGAAAACATAAGTATCCTACAACACCTCCTGTGTTTTGTGAGAATGTATGTACAATGAGACTAATGTCTAATGAACCCCAACGCCCAGTTGTTCAGAAGTAATCCGATCGGATTTCGGCTATCGGATCGGATCGGATCTTAATCTTGAAAATGGGAAGTTCAAAAGAAGAAAAGAAAAGGATTCGGAAATCAGATTAGCTCACGTAATCCGATCTTGCTTTTGATCAAACCTTCAGTATGTGTTGCTTAAAACTTTTTTTAGCAGGATTGGGATAAAAAATCCAAAAACTCAGGATTATCCTGATCCCAGCAGAAGGGTGGATTCACTGAGGATATATCCGGAACAAAATGGAATAAAACTTTCAAACTGGTCAAATAGTCCAACGTTTGTATCATGTAGTATATACATTTATTTATACTTTGCACTTGATTTGTTTAACCGTTACAGTCATAATGTAGATAAAGTAGACATTAGGCTCCCAATGAATCCTTTCAGTACAGTAAAGTAGAAAAGAAAAAAAGATTTTGTCCCCATGAATAATCCCCCAAACAGCTGTCAATATCAAACAAATATAATATATTCAACTTTAACTGTCATTTATCACTGTATATTAATTACAATGACTCGATCGTCAGAGATGAAAAAGTCAAAAGTAGTTTCTAACAATTGCGTCCCTTATTGCTCTCCACATACGAAGAACTCTGAACGTTCTTATTTCGTTAATTATTGGACGTGTAGACTTTTTATGATTTAAAACGTGTTCAAAATTTTCACAATGTTTTTGTGAATAATGTAGATTGGTTTGTTTGTCTCTTCATATAAAAAAACACTTGAAGTGACCCCATGCTAGCAAATCCAGCCTACCTGTTGTTCTTTACACAGCTAGTAGCCTACACTGTGATATTTAGTCTGATTTAGAGCACTAGTAATCTGGATTTGGTAATCTTGAAAGGTTTGTACATGGATCAGGGTGATCCAATCCAATGCTGCTTTGAAAAACCGTCACAAAAGGAAGATGGATTACTTGATCCTAGACAGCAAAAACATGGGATTTTCAAAATTTCAAAGATTAAACTTTTTGAACAACCGGGCTCAATTGATTGGCTTCAGATTGTTTAATTAGTGAGTTGCAGTCTATGCAGGAGTATGTTGTGAAATTTAAAACGCTTATTTATTTCACTTGCACTGACAGATTGGATGAAAGTATTGTGGTTTGGAGAGAAAAAAAAATCAGTCTAAACAAAATCCATCAAATAAAACTATCAATTTAAGTACGATAAAAGGAGGAAGAATTAGTGTGTGTCTGTGGTAGGCGATGCGCTGCAGTGGCTGAGCTGCATTACTGGACGATTTAGGCAACGCTAAGGTTTTGCGGTGTTCTTTCAGTCATTATTTGACATTTTGTGAGTATCACTGATTATAAATTAGTGATACAAAGAAAATGACCAAATCTGGTGTGAATTTTTTGTTCGGTTTGTCCTACGAAAACATTTACACATAACTTAACTAAAAAAAAAATTATTAATGAAGTCCAATCATACCTTTCTCGAATTTTCTCTCAGCTACCTGATTGGAGAAAAGCACCTCAGGACGAAAGATAGAGGTAGTGCCAATCCGAGCCATCCCACAAACCCTTGCGCCGGCATTCAGCAAGACATAGTGCCTAGCGTCATACATGCTAATGGTAAGACGTGACTCTTTTCTTTCTGCTTAGCTCTTCTCTTCTCTCCATTGTCCAGCCGGAAATAAACAGGAATAATCACTGACACATTTCTTCTTGTTTTGGGACTCTGCATTGGATTTGAAGTCACATGATGACAAAGTGCAGAATGACAGCTTTTATTTGAGGCTTTGTAGGGTGACATGTAGGAATCAGAGCTGTTTTTATACAAAGTCCCTGGCCTATTCATGTCTATGCAAATCTCTATGCACTGTTTCTTTTTAAATCCAATTTGCTGTGCAGAATCACAACAACAACAAATTTGCCTCTGTCTAACTGCTTACAGATTGCCCTGTTAGATATCCGGTTCTTTTTTTTACAGCCCTTTTCACTGTTAATTTGTTTCCAGGAACCGGGGAAAAAAGATTTCTGCCTCTTTATTGTTTCAGGTTTCCTTACCTCAGGGTGGTATCTGATTAACACGCATACAAACAGAGCTCTGTATAAAGCAGAGAGAGAGAGGAGAGAGAGAGAGAGAGAGAGAGAGAACAGTATTGTAAACACTGAGCTTGTCTCTAAATATTTTCCATTTACCTTACATATACGAAGAGGCAAAAAACATTATATGGAGCTAATACCAAGGCAAAGTAATAAAACTAACGAAACTAAGATGTCTAAGATGACTTACACTGATGTTACACCATCCAGCTACACCCTGAAGCTTTGGTCAGGATCATGGATTACATTGAGTCATAGATTGCACACGGTTTTGGGTGTAGACAGATTTCCGTTATGTTAGTTGCGTAAATTAGCTTTGTATCTCCAATACGATACAAAAGAAGCAAACTTCACCAACACCAAACACACCATTACTAACACCAAACACGCCATTACCGACACCAAACATGCCATTACAGACACCAAACACGCCATTACCGACGCCAAACACGCCATTACAGACACCAAACACGCCATTACCGACGCCAAACACGCCATTACCGACGCCAAACACGCCATTACAGACACCAAACACGCCATTACCGACGCCAAACACGCCATTACCGACGCCAAACACGCCATTACCGACGCCAAACACGCCATTACAGACGCCAAACACGCCATTACCGATGCCAAACACGCCATTACAGACACTAAACACACCATTACAACACCAAACACGTGTGCTATATGCCTGGATAAAAACATCTGCCAAACTGAGAAATGTAAATGAATATGCTGACTTATTAGAAAGGAATGTTCCAGAAAAAAATTCTCCATAGAATGCATTTATTTGTTTGTTTGGTTGGTTGTTTTTTTGAAAATATTGATATATTAAAAATGTTTGAAGGCACTGAAGCCATTTGTCTAATCAGAGCCTTTTGAGGTTCATGTTCTGTAATAAAATTGTAGGAGCACATTCAGGATGAAGATCTTATGTATCAATTCTGATTCTTGACACTTGTTTTCGGCTTTGCTCCGCAGACAGAACAGCGTATGTGTCTGCAGACATGGACTTTCCACCTAAGAGAGAGGAGAAAAAGGTATGGGAGGTTCTGGTTCTGGGGACAGTATGTTGTGATGTATCTTCAGCCCGTTTGTTTGATTATGTTTATTTTTTTTCATTTATGGTCACAGATGAAAGCAGCACGAGCCAAATTCAATTTCCAAGCCCAGTCACCCAAGTAAGTATAAATATACAAGGTTGCATTTAAGTGTTCAGGATCACTCTTGGTATATTAATGGATTTAACTGAATAAACAGGAAGGGTGCATCAGCAGTGTTAAGCTGTATTTATCCTAGCCTGAATGTTCTTTCAGGAACATTCACATGAACATGTGAAATTCAACATGATTCAACTACAACTCAACGTTGGCTTCTTCTCAGTGCAATAATGAGTTCTCCAATAGATGGCAGTGTTTGTCCACTATGGATAAGACTGTATCACAGGCTATAGAAACGTTGAAAAAAATATATATTTGCATAGATCTTTTATAGTGCCGGCTCATTTCAAGGATTTAGGGGAAACATACAGTATATAACATTCTGTTTTCAATTTCAAACGAGAATTTCTCAAATACAGTGCACCCCAGGTACAGGACCGTTAAGACACTGATGAGCCCTTGAGCAAGATTCCTATATGTTTAGGTTGTATCCTCTTTGAATTCTCCCTTCGGATTCCCTTTGGATAAAAATCATCAACCCAACTGATACAACCAATTATACCCGAGCACTGTTGATCGTTAGGAGGCGTTGATGAATTATCTACATCAGCAGCTCGGACCTTAGTGCCAGCAGCTGCAAGATTTATATTAATGCACTCATTCTAATACATTATAGTATCTGTAGTAATTACGTACACAGGGACTTGTATGGCGGACATTCTACATAAACATATTTATTAAAACGTGTATTTTGAGTGATTAGCAAGTTTGCCTCGCGTCTCTGGGGCTATGGGTTCGAATACCACCTCCGCCCTGTGTGCACAGAGCTTTCACGTGCTTTCCTGTGCTTTGCGGGTTTCCTACAGGTACTCCGGTTTCCTCCCCCAGTCTAAAGACATGCACTGTAGGCTGATTGGCATTTCCAAATTATCTATAGTGTGTGAATGGGTATGCAATTATGCCCTGTGGTGGGTTAGTGTCCCCTGCCTTGTTTTCTGAGTTCCCTGGGATAGGCTCCAGGCTCCCCAAAACCCTGTGTATGATAAGCGGTATCTAAAATCAGTCTGTACAGTAGAGTTTTTTCTTTGTGATTGTTGCGGGCAAAAATACTTGATTTTGCTGTGGCTTTTTTTCAAAATTTGCGACGCACGTTTTGTGTGCTTTTTTGAGGAAAATGTCTGAAATCGCAGTTGCACTGAATAGTTTCGCAGGGTCTTTCGCAGTGACGTTTGTTTGTAAACGAGACCTTTTAGCTGTACTTACGTTCGACACACATGAATCGAAGAGGGTTTTCGGCTGAACGCTTGTTGCGATGGCATCACATGACGCGTCTTGGCCCAAACCTGCGGAATATGTGTGGTAATTTTGAAAAATTGCACGCTCCTCCGAATATCGTCTCCTTGATTTCGCGTTCATTTCTGCGATCGCAAAATCCCGGAGGGACTGGAAAATGAACAGATAGCATTTTTTAAAGCGCTTTCCAGTGTCAGTGCTTTGTAACAGTCAGAGGTAATATTGTAACTTGAGGAAAGTCTTAAAAACAGAGAGCTTTGCAGTTTCTCTGCGTTTGACTATTAACTTCAAGAGAGAGAAAAAAGGGGACGTTGGTAAGGGAACGATCGTCGATGACCGCTAGAACGTATGTGACACCAAGAACTAAGTAGTATTGTAGACATTCCACTTAAAGACTTCAAATGTAACTGTAAATGGATAAACAAACAAAAAAAAAGCATGATGAGTTGTTCTTTAATAAATAAACAAAATAATCGTTGACAAATTGCTGTGGTGTAAGAGGAATAAAACATTTTGGTCTTCACTGTTATATGGAACTAATCACCTTTCGGGATGGTAAGAGTAACTACGTATTGTGTTCGCATCGCGTTGCATGACCTGGTCATTGATTATTTTCCTATAACAGCACACACCCGAGTGTTTTATTCCCTCCATGTTAAATAGCTAAAAACGAATGGATTTGTCTTAGTTGTACACAGACTGCTCTTGAATAATTAAAACAATGGACTCGAAACTAAATTTTATGAGTTGTTGAGTATGAATTAAGGAAGTCCTGCTTAGATTTTGTATGTAGCTCAGGCCATGAATTTTCCCCACCATGGTAGTTGCATGTGTGACACTCAGCAGCCTGTATCAGGTCACAGCGCTGACTATAAGAACTCTATAGATTTCAGCAGTTAGTTTGTAATTATCACATTCCTGTGTATAACAGTTGTGTTCATTACAAGGCTTTTGTGCTGTCTGGGTTTTGCACATCCCTATGAGGATCTGCTTTCTCTCCAAATATGTCCCTTATTCCTGTTCAACAGCTATTTGTTTCCTAAGTTTAGCAAATCGAGGCAGGTCTTGAGGCAGTTTAAAAAACGGGCAGTAAAACAAGGATAAAACCGAGGAAAAACTTGTAATCCTTATTAGATTCCGGGATTCCACCTAATGGCAGCACATGTTGACCTTTGACCTTTGTTTCCCAGGGAGCTGACCCTGCAGAAGGGTGATGTGGTGTACATTCACCGCCAGGTTGATGCCAATTGGTATGAAGGAGAGCATCATGGGAGAGCAGGGATCTTTCCTACTAGCTACGTTGAGGTACGTGTGCGTGTCTGTATGTTTGGGGTGTTCACATATTGTGAAATGAACTTATCGTAGATGCTCACTCTTCCTCTCATCCATCTATCCTTGAGCAGATAATTCCTCCGACAGAGAAGCCAGTGCCGATAAAGTCTCCCAGTGTACAGGTGCTGGAGTACGGTGAGGCCGTGGCTCTGTTCAACTTCAACGCCGACCTGCCGGTGGAGCTGTCCTTCAGGAAGGTACTGGCTCCTAAAAACGATATAATAATAATAATAATAATAATAATAATAATAATAATAATGGGCATAATTATACTCTTTTAGGGCGAGGTGATATCCATAACACGGCGGGTAGATGATCACTGGTTGGAGGGTCGGATCCCAGGCACCGCCCGTAGCGGCATTTTCCCCGCCAACTATGTGCAGGTCAACAAAATGCCTCGCACCAAAACCGCTGATGACCTTTCACCCTGCCCACTCTCGCCCCTCTCCCCTTCCCCTCACTGCTCTCAGGTTCCGCTTTCACCTCACGCACGCACCAGTCAATCACGCTCACCCCTCTCACCCACACAGCCCGCCTCCACCAGACAGCCGTCCAATCACTTTGTGTTCTCGCCTGGGCCCGCCTCACCCACTCCACCCAACAGCCACAGGAGTTTCTCACCTTCAGCATGCAGCTCACTGGACAGAGAAGTGAGATCCCCTGTTTCACAATCCAGTCATGTCCTGGCGTCTCCACAGGGCCCGGGACTGACAGCGAACATGAACCTGAGACCTTCGTTGACTTATCAGGTATCAAGATGGTAACATTTATGGTGGTAATGTTTATATATTCCATTATAGTGAAGCTATTTCATCACTGATCCGGGTTTCAGAAGGTCATAAAGTAATGAAATGTCTTCAAAATTATTCAAATGGGTTATTTTTATCTTTCTTTTGATTAGACCTTGTATAAGAGGTATGATGTTAGTCTTGTAACCTCTTTGTGTAGGATGGAACCAGGACACACTCGCCTCAGTCTTACGCACACGTTAAAACTCCACCATCAGCAGCTTCCCCGGTCAACAGCAGCTCTACAGTCATACCACGACAGCCGTAAGTCTTAGATCCCCTTAGAGTGATCTGATTATTGTTCATGATTAAATACATTCCTAACCTTCGGTCTCTCTGCCAGATATAAGGCAGTTTACAACTACAAGCCCCAGAATGGAGACGAGCTGGAGCTGAGGGAAGGAGACATCGTTCAGGTGATGGAGAAGTGTGATGACGGCTGGTTTGTAGGTAAACAGCTCTTTTACATCATGGATGACTTTCTTTTAGAATTACAATGTATTGCTTTACTTTCCCTCTAGTACGATC
This sequence comes from Ictalurus furcatus, assembly GCF_023375685.1. Classification (NCBI taxonomy): domain Eukaryota; kingdom Metazoa; phylum Chordata; class Actinopteri; order Siluriformes; family Ictaluridae; genus Ictalurus; species Ictalurus furcatus. The sequence goes on from NC_071259.1 coordinate 5,572,211, forward strand.
TCGCAGTCCTGGCTGTAGATTATGCATATTTTTGACTTACCTGCCCTCTACAGGACACTATCTGTTACTACATCATTAGTAAAACGATGCCTGGTGCTTAATAGTGTGCTAGATTTAGGGCATTTAGGATAAAATCAGTTCGTGTTTGGATCAAACAGAAGACTGTGGAAGAAATTGTTGGATTTCTTTGATCACATAGAGAGCTGCTAGGATCAAGGACTATTCTATGACGCGAGTTTACTTGTGCCTTATTTCAACTATCCTGGCTAATTTATAGCAATTTCGTAGTTCCAAAAAAGGAGGCTAATCTTAAATACCACTCAGTTACTATGGCAACCTGCACTTTTGGACAAACAAGCTCAGTGTCAGGCTAATGTTGAAGCTTAATTACCTGTAAAATTGTGCATTTTTCTAGCATTAAATTGAGGCTCAATAGTATTAAATCAATGCTTGCTGGGATTATTGAAGATTGCCAGGATTAAATTAGAGTTTAGAATAGAATAAAATGGAGGTTTTCTGGAATCATAATGATAAATCATAGCTTGCTAGGATGAAATTGAGGTTTGGCAGGATTAAATCATTTGCTAGGATTAAATCAAGGTTTGCTGGGATGACTTGGATGCTTTTTAGGATTAAATTAATTTTTTTTTTTGGGGGGGGGGTGTTAAATTGAGGGTTGTTGGGATTAAATCCTGATTACTGGGATCAAATATTGGCTTGTTAGGATCACGTTGAGGCTTGCTGGGATTAAATCGAAGCTTGCTAGGATTAAATTGAGGCTTGGTAGGAACAAATCAAGGTTTTCTAGGATTAAATTAAGGTTTGTTGGGATTAAATCAAGGTTTGCTTGGATTATATTGAAGTTTACTAAGATTAATTTGAGTCCTGGTATGATTAAATCTAGGTTTGCTGGGATTAAATTGAGGCTTGCTAGGATTAAATTGAGGCTTGGCAGGATTAAGTCAAGCTTTGCTGGGATTAAGTCAAGTTTTGCTGGGATTAAGTCAAGGTTTGCTGGAATTAAGTTAAGGTTTGCTGGGATTAAATCTAGGTTTGCTAGGATTAAATTGAGGCTTGGCAGGATTAAATTATGGTTTGCTGGGATTAAGTCAAAGTTTGCTAGGATTACATCCTGGGATTGAACTAATCATTTTAGATAGCATTAGTGAAATCTTTGGCTTACTTATTGGTACTGATGTTGACCCCCTTCTCCTTACAGGTACGTCTGAGAGGACCCACGCTTTTGGAACGTTTCCTGGCAACTATGTGGCACCTGTTTGAACATGAACAAATGTTTTGGCACATTCACTACGTCTGCAGTCTCGCCCACTAATTCGAAGAGAATTTTACCATATATACACACACACATATATTTCTCTGCACAATCAATCTTCAATCTCTCCATCATCATCTCTCACTTTTCAGCTCCTGAACTGGTTTGCATGCACACTCTGTTCACGTTTTGAGCACTTGGGTATGTGTGTGTGTCTGTGTGTGTTTTCACAAGCACTCCCTGGATGTGGTGGCAATGGCAAAGACACTGTGTTTGGAACAGTCAAGGCAACTCGCTTGTTTTTAAAGCCACCAGTGACTGATTTAAGAGGCGGCCATGGATATGATTTGGACTGGACTGCTGCCATAGAGAACTCCTTATCACCCACATGCTTATTTTGCAGCACATGCTGTGTTTGACAGTTTTGTGTAAAGATTTCCTCCGTCCTGCGTTTCAGATTTGTAACAGCCCAGCAGCTCCGTGAGGACACGCATCAGGATGGACGAACCTTCTCAGTTATCATGATCATCACAAATATTAGTGTTGTTGTTTTTTTGCTGGCTTGATATTCACAACACAACCATGTAATTCCTTGCCTGCTAGAGCTTCATCTATGTGTAGTATATATTAGTGCTGTATCTGTTAATCTATTGCTCGAGGCACTATTGAAGGATCAGCTCACTCTGGAGCATTCTGGGGATTTTTGTAATATTTCTGAGGAATTAACTCTTGCAGAACTGGCTTCAGTATGTGCGTATTATAAATCTAGAGCTCAAACATGTCTGTGATGGATTAGCTGGAGTTTTACAGTTCAGGGCTATATATGAGAATAACGAAATATGATTGCATACATAACAAAAGCCTATTACTGAAAACTTGTTCTAGATCATTGTTGTATGTTGAGTAATACAGTACATTTCCTGGCATCTAATATGCTATTTAGAAACATGACCAATCCGAGACATGCTGTGCGTCATGAAGGGTATGGCTCTGTCATTGAGATCGGGCGTTCCTTGATGGAAAGCAAGTCTCGTGTCATTTCTGATCAGCTCCTTGCTGGAACATTCTTTCTCCATCAACTTGATCTGGTGAAACATTCATAAGAATTCAAACGAGTGAAGACGATGTGGTTGGGGTTGGGTTTTTTTTTTGAGTTAAAGTATAAACCTTAACCTTTGTAACTATTTACACAAATTGAGTCACTTAGATATGGTTTGGTTGTCACTTGGAAAACCATTGTGGTTTTCATCGACCACATTCCAATTCAAATCCCCCCCTCCCCCCACCTCCAAAAAAAAAAAAAAAAAAACTTTCCTGAAGTTTAACATGACATCAGACCCTGTTATGAAGTGATCCTAATTTGTAATTGTACTACTAAAGCAACGTCTACCGCATATCGGCCACTAACTTACTTTTTGAGAACGAAAACGTTCTTGGAAAGATGAAGTAAGATGGTGACTAAAGTATAACGAAAAAGGAAGTGTTTTGATCATATCATGAACAAGAATGTGACTGACCAGCTGATGTATGTAAAGTAATTCTGTCACAAACTACAGTGTGTTATCTCGTGATCCCTGTCACGGTCAATTCCAATTAAAAAGCGACTTCTTAATATGCATTCCTTACATTCGCAGTCATGGAATTTCAGAGGAATACTGACTTGACCACAGGTTATTATGGGATGGTTAGGTTACACTAGAACGGTGAATGCTTGTATGTGGTTGTATTGTGTAGGATACTGCTTTCTAACTCGAGTATTATTTCCAGATTTTTTTTTTTTTTTTCGTTTTGATTTCTGAGACTGTACAGATATTAACAGTTATCAAAACTGCAAAAAATATAATATATTTTTACTGATCACACAGTGTATTTCAGTAGCTATGGTACTCACAGATTTTGATAACCATCAAATAAATGCACCCTGTGCTGGGGAAAAAAAGATACACTTCGTTCTTTTTTATTATTATTTATTTTTTTTACACAACATAGCTTTAAGGTGTGCTCTAAAGAAACCAGTCTGCTAATTCCTCATGTTCTTCATGCCATGTGTTTGACTTTAGGTTGTGTTCGAAAACACTCATATGCTTGTCTTTGCTTAGATGTTCTTCTTGTAGCTATGATACAGAACCTCATGACTGAGATCAGTAACATTTTCCATTGCCTTGTGGTGTTGTATTGTGACACAGTGAGGGAAAAATCCCTGCAGATGGGAACACTTTTTAGATAATCAGACAAGTTTCAAAGTAACTCATTTGAATTCCTGAAAACTTCAAAAAGGGGGATTCGGCAATGTTTTTCTGATGGAGTTTATAGCTAAAGGTCAGAATGTAAGGACTAATGTTCATTTTAAAAACAAAATGATTTCAGAGTAAAGAAAACTATTTATTAAGCAATAGATTAAAATAACCTTATACCAGAGCACTGCTGTATTCTCACTTCTGATTGGTAGTAGGTGTTGATTAATTTTATAATAATAGCAGCTTTATAGTAGATCTGACTGATTTCTGTGAGATGTCTATTTAGCGTTTATTGAAGGAGTCTTAGGTGTCAGGGCTTAAAGCTGTAACTTGAAGATTTCCGACAGTCTTGGCAACAGAGGGCTTTTGTGATTAAGACAACAAACACATAAAACACACCTGAATTCTCACCTCCCTCCTAACTAACTACTATTCCATGACTCAGACACCCGTGTCACTTTAGAAGGGAGCGCAGTTTTCTAGTACGAAACAGAACCCACCCTGAATTCCAGCCTACGTTTCTAATCAAGCGAAGGTGTGGCCTTGCACTTTTGAGTAACCTGGGTGTGTTTGAGCTGGGGGAAAATAAAAGAACTAATCTGGACTCCCTTGATTTAGAGTACAATATACTGAAGAATATTGGAGTGGCCTATAATATTAGAGTATATAGGTGTGAAATGACAGGGCTGCGCACGTCATACTGTCCAATAATGAAAGAACAATGTAGCCAACACGTTATGAATAAATATTGGTGAATAAACACATCGATAACATAGATTTCTAGTTCATTCCTGATTTGAACCTCTATGTAATACAGGTACAACCCTAAACACATGTATATAATACGTCCAAGCACAGTATTATGCGTAGTGTGATGAGCTCAAAAAGGGATCCAGAGATTTTCAGGTGTCAGTAACATATAGGAGGAGTTCATGGTTTTATTAATTGATGTTTTTAATAACATGATGGTGGAAATCACTATTCAATAATATCTACTACTATTGTTAGAGTTGTTATTGTTCATTTGTAGAAATGATAATGAACTGGCACAGTGGTGCAGCAGGCACCGTGGGTGCGTCACAGCTCCACGGTCCCCGTTTAGATCCGGAGCTCATGTTAATCTATGTGAGGAGTTTAGCATGTTCTCCAAGTGTCCCTGTGGGTTTTGTTTAGGTTCTCTGGTTACCTTTGACCACCCAAAAACATAACTATGTGAAACTATCTCTAGGTGTGAATGAGCCTGTGAATTTGTGCGTACATAGTGTCAGGGTGTATTCACACCTCTTCCCCAGCATTCCTGGGATAGGATCTGGATCCACCTCAATCTTCAATGGTTACTGAAGACAAATGAATGAATGAATGAATGAATGAACGAATGAGGTGGTGTGAAGCAGAGCCACCCTGAATGATTATTTTACTATAACAGCACATCCTGAAGTGTTTAAATACTCTTATTTCACAACAATTTGTCCACGACAAGAAGTTTGATATATATTTTTTTATTATTAAAGAATGACGTGTCATACTGCTTATCCATTTCTAATTACTTTTATTGTTGTACAATGTCCATGAACCAAATTAGTTCCTGTTACCACTTTCGTTATAACAGCTATAAACAGTTGTTTCCTTACCCTGAATTGTCACTTGAGTTGAATGTTCTTAATGTAGGAAGTTGTTCATTGTTGAACCCCCCCCCCCCCCCCCATAACTTAATAACAAGCTTAAACAATCAGCCTGTAATCCACCTGCTGTTTTAATAAATAAAACTGCATAAGGTGCTGTTTATATGATGTGGAGGGAAAAATGCTATATATCTTTTAACATCTCTGGTTTGTGCAGGCGTATAGGTCAGGGGAAAAAAAAACCTCATTGCTGTAATAAATAAATAAATGTGATGGATATGACGGTACCATGCCCTGTGATGGACTGGTATGCCATCCGGGGTGTATTCCTGCCTCACACCCAATGTTGCTCTGGATCCACCGGGACCCTGACCAGAATAAATCACTTACTGAAGATGAATGAGTGAATGATGGTATATATTTGTCTGATGTTTGGATTTCTGTGCTGCTATCGATATAATATGAAGGTTGGTAAAAAAAAAAAAAATTGAATTAATGAAATACTGACTGCATATGGCTCTGTGTGTGCGGAGTTTACGTGTTCTCCCCGTGCTGCAGGGGCTTCCTCCGGGTACTCCGGTTTCCTCCCCAGTCCAAAGACATGCATGGTAGGCTGATTGGCATGTCCAAAAGTGTCCGTAGTGTATGAATGGGTGTGTGAATTTGTATGTGATTGTGCCCTGCGATGGACTGGCACCCTGTCCAGGGTGTACCCCACCTTGTGCCCGAAGGCTAAGCGGTATAGAAGATGGATGGATGGATGGATGGATGACTGCATATGTAGACCTACAGGGCCACAGGCTCCCATCCCTGGTCATGTAGTACACCCTGTCCTACACATATGAGCGTTTTCCTTGCTCCCCGAATGCTTGATCCAACCAATCAGCTTAATAACAGTCCTTCCTGATTTGACGTGGGTGTGTTAGAGCTGGGAAAGCACTAAAATGTGGGGAAAAAAACACCCTCCAATAAATAAACCCATGCACTAACCTATGCATTGCTACATTTCCTGAACAGCAGGTGGCGCATCGAGTCACGCGCCTCTTCAAGCTCAGTTTCGCAGGCAAAAAATAATAATATTTCTCCCGTTCTATATCCCACCCACACTTCTAGTGCCCGTCCTCTGGGCTTTATTTTGATAGCTACACGTGGCATGAGAAACCGGGGGGTGTGTTTACCGATGATGCCACATCTCAGGGCGAGAGCTCGCGCTGAAAACCACAGTGGCGAGGTGTGCAGTCACACACGCACGCGCGCCGAATAAAGGTTAAAAAGCAAGCGCGAGCTCCTGTGGCAGGTTTGCGTTTAAAAAGAAAAAAAGGGGGAAAAAAAGGGAGGCAGACCTTAAGAGTTGCATGGTGTTATTTTCTGTGTAAGAAGCCTTCGTTACAGACAACCATCCTACATTACTTATTTAATTTTTGTTTTTTTTGTACGTTTTGTTTTTGACACGAGGGGCTGCGCGCGCGGAAAATCACACGCAGGTGTCACCGTTTGTAGCTAATTTATTATTAGTATTATTATTATTATTTACCTCAGCGTTGGCGTCGTGTTCTATTTTGTTTTAAACTCTGGTAAGTTTTTTGTTTTTTACATTTTCTCAACAGTTTTAAAACCATAAGTTAGTTAATTGATCATTCACTTGTATAATTCACTGCCAAGTTGTAAGTACTAACACTTAAAAAAAAAAAATTGTTTAGAACAAAAATAATGACCACATTGAATTCATTCTTTAAATATTCTGTTTCTTTAAAACTGACTAAAAGTGTTAGCCATGTGCTATTTTAGCTGAATATGCAGTTTTAACCAGTTACCTCTGTCAGTTATTAACCTGTTCTAAGCTGAAGTCTCTTTCATCTTCAGGTTAATGCATTTTTGTATTAGAAGAACTTTCTAGAACATTTTTATAGCTACCCTGCAGGTCACCCACAACATTTCTGACCTGGGGAAATCCACAGAGAACTGAAGGTCTAGTTCTGTTTGGTTTTCTACCTCTCAGTTAAATTTTTTTTATATATATATAATGTTGAACTTTGGTTGCAAATTCAGTAAGCTTGAAAGAAAACAAAACCCAACAACCTAAAACTTTAAACTATTACATCAACCAAATGTTGTGAAAAACATTTGTATCTTGTCTTATTTAGATTTAATATCGTCATTTTAAGATAGTACCTCGTGATTTTAAATATATATATTTTTTAAATGAATTTACACCAGACATTGCCCTTATTTTGACATAAAATTGTTATCTCTATATTCTAGCATGCTATTTAACTCAAACTTTATTACTCAAACTTAACTAAAACATTGTTATTTCAGGATGTTTACTTATTTATTTCAAGACCATATATTGTCACTTTTTTTAGCTATGTATTGTTGTTTCAACTTGTTTCCGCCCTTCCTGAGATATTATGTTGATATTTCAACTCGATATCCCGTTATTTCATTATAGTAAGTCATTATTTTCACGTAATATCGCCGTTATTTTTACCTGTTAATTATTTCCAGAATGTCATTTGAGTTAATTAATCAAATATATTAATATGTAGCCCTACACTTACCACCGGATTGTGAATTGAACAAGATATGAAGTTAAAATAATGGCATACTATCTTGAAATAACGGCATGGCGAGTCAATTTTTTTCGTATTAATACCAGGACATGATTGTAAATGGGAAATGCCACCATGTTGTTGTACCATCCCGATGGTCGGCCTGGGCGTTAACTGATGAATTATTATCAGTGTCTGGATTTGTATTGTCCTCGTCTATGCGATTAGCCGAACCCGTCGAAATACAGAATAACAACAGAGATTTGTTGATCACTACCGTTAGCTAGTTTGGCATAGCCGGATTTGTCGATATGCGGCGTAACAACAAAGGGTGTGTCTCAATCAGCTTCCTAGTTCAGTAGTCAGGGCACTGATCAGGGAGTCGGCCATTTTAAGGGCTGTCTCAATCGCAGAGTCCTTGCAGTGCACTCGAACGGTCGCACCCTAAAGAAATCCCACAATGCATCACAAAAACCAGGAAGCATCGATGCTCGCTAGGTTGCCTTACTGGAAGTGACGTCATGTTTTCTGAAACCTCTCCGCTCTATTTAAAAAAAAAAAAAAAAAAAAAAAAAAAAAAAATGGCGGCCGAACCCTCAGCCAACTTCTATAAACGTAAGTAGCTTGTTATCGTTGTTGGAGCTCTGAATTGTTACGTTAACAATTTTTTTTAAACTTTTATTTGACGTTCTATATACGGTCTGTTTGAGTCTAAGGACTTTAAAGTGTTTAATGATTTTTAAAAATCCACTAGCTAGCCTACGATCCTGCTTGAAGTCCCATGACGGACACTTTTGTGATTAAGCGAACAAATTTAGATGATATAATGTCAGAAGGATATCGGTCCTGCCCATTGCTGATAAAAGCCAGCGGTGACGTTTTTCAACACGGGTACGTAGCCGTGTTGCCAGAACATGGGTCATCTGTGTCACAATGTGTAGTGAGCCAGGGTCGTTAAAAATTCGTTCCCGATTTCGTGTACACGATATACTCGTTCACAACCTAGGGAGCTGATTGAGACGCATCCAAAGACTTGTTCTTCACTGTTCGGTAGATAAACGTTTTTGGGTGTCCATATCAACCATGATGGGTTCAAATACCTGAGCCTGTTTTGTGTCGTAACAAATTGAGCTCATTGTTTTTACAGAAGTACTGAGAGTTTCTGTTTATTTATGAAGGGGAGGGGGGGGGATGTGTGACTCAGCACCAACCTATATAACCATAATTAATCATTTAAGTGCCTGCACATTCTGAAATTAGAAGTGATTTATTCAGCGAATATACACGATTAAAGACCATACATGATATATATGCATAATACCACACCCTTTAATACCATGACTAGCATGTGGCTGTATAAAGCCATACAATGTAATATGTCACGAAGCCTAAGTACAATTTGATTATAGTAACACGGCGCTAAGATCTTGTCCTGTTGTATGGTACATGCAGTACCACAATACAGCACAGCAGCACACAACCTCCTGATCTGAGTTCACATCTTTGGCTGCCTGCAGCTGAAAACAAATCAGTGATGACTGTGCGGTACGTTTTAACCAGGCATGAAAAAATGCTGGAACTTGCTGAATCTTCCCAGCTCATTACCTTCCCTTTGTCTGCCTCTCTCTCTCACTCTCTCTCTCTGGCACACCTCATCACCTCTCCTGTGTGTATATTTAGATGGGTCCAGACTGCTGAATGGGCATGAGGCAGAGGATCCACAAACACACCACTCGGTCATTGTACTGGCATTCAGCTTTATAATAACAGAGCTGTGGAAAAGAAAAGGGGGGGGAAAAGCACAAAACGCTGGTGAACTGCCCGTTTCTCTGGTGGAGAAGGTCGGTTATTGGCACAAATCACTGCCGCTAAAGCTTCAGCAGCAAAGTACCAGTTCACTTTTTTTTTTTTTTTTTAAGGTTCTGCAAGAAACCGTGCAAAATTGAAGCCTCTGTTCATTGTCCTTTTCGCACATGTTTTTTTTTCTTTCTTAATTAGCTTCACAAATCTGTAATTTATCCTTGGATTCGATTTCTGACCTTTTGTACGATCTACAGCCGGCCTTCTATGTATTTCGCTGAAGCTCCGCCCCCACATCTCTCTGGAAGTCTCTCCTCAGATTGCAGCTCGTCAAAATGTGAGCTAAGTTACTGATCTAATTCAGTTGCCGTTGTGCACTTTGGGAACATAATCAGTGAGGTCTAATTGTAACTTCGGCGTTTGTAAGTCAGGTGTGGACAATTGAAGCAGATTTTGTGTCTGCGCTGTTAGTGTTTTTTTTCTAAACCGTTCGTCATCATCCCACCTGCTGCACTACACACATCACCTGAGTCGCGTTCTGGCTGACTTTTGACCAGGCGGATTAATTAGATTAACGTTTCAGAATTGGGCGATCTTTTGAGAATCGGGAACATGAAGGGATGTTGAAACACAAATCTGAGTAAAATAAAGTGTAGTGTAAAGCTCTGATACCTGCATGCAGCCAGTCTGCAGTTAGAGATTGCAAATAATGTTTTGCGTGGAATGTGAGGATGGAACACTACGTCTAGCTTGACGTAGTATGTTGTTATCAGGGCGTTAGCTAGACTGTTATTCATCTGGGCTGAGCCCAGATTCTTCTCCATCAAAAAAACTTTTAAAAGCACACTTCTAAATAGACTCCATGCACTTTATTCTTGCATGTGAGGGCTATTTGCTTTAAAAAATTTGAAAAATGGACAAAAAATAGGATTTTATCATAATACTTGCCTCCGATGTTATTACCGTTTGTAAAATATCGAACTTTTTGACTTTCAATGACGATGAGGCTAGTTGGTGCTGCTAGTCAAGGGGAGGCACATCTACTGTAAGCTATCGTTTTATCAGTTTAGCTGCTACAGTGCCATGTGAAGTACGTTAGCTGTCCTTATGCTCTGCTCATATCACGGTCACGTAACTTGGAACTCGTATATTCTTTTACACACCTTGTTTCCCTGCACAGCGTGAGAGGATGTTAGTGTTTCAACCCCTTTAATGCTAAAAAATCAACGCGTGTCCATTTTTCTGTTCACACTAATTGACTGCGTGAGCGAGCGTTTGGCAGAATTGAGAGCCGTCAGCCAGAGTATTTTCCTGTAAACCCTGTCTGATTGGTCTCGCCTCCGTTCACTGAAGATAAAATACAACACTCCGTTCAGTGATGATGCAAAACTACAACACTACCGTCTTCTTTTACTGATGATCGGTTATGTAGTGACGAACCGCTCCAATTATACTGTAACGCTCCAGTATTCGGGGATTAAGGAAAAATCTTCAGGGCAACAGCCCCGAATTTCCAGGCCAGGTCTTGCCCCTGGTTGTTGCATTAGGTTAGCTACCTCTTTTGGCATTGAGTTAGGCTTCTGCTCACCATAAACATGGGACTGGGAAGCACACTGGAGCTTTCCTTTGCCTGAAGGGTTAATTGATGCATTTGATTTGTGATCATTAACAATGTCGAGACACACATTAGGGATTTTTTTTTTGCAGAACATCATGTAAAAACCCCTGTTGAATATTTAGCAAATGTGATTTTCAGTTAGACTAGAAACTAACCCCATGGTATTTGTCCGTTTAGGTTTCAGTTGCAGGGCGTCATGGATTCGTAGCACGTTCGGAGCTGTTGCTTAGACAGGAAGCAGCACAGTGATATGATCTGGTGTGGACGAGTGGATGATGAAAGACTCTTCTCTCATCCTCTGTGTCGTTATCCGGCTATGGCTCATTTGTTCTTTCAGTGGCTGCTTGACCTTTGGCTTTGCTGTGCTGTGAAATGCCTGGGTAGGTTTTTTTTTTTGTCAGATTTATGTGGAGTGTGTACACGAGTGTGCATGGGTTTGTATGGCAGTGTACGCCGAGGTGTTTCTTCTTCTTGGTTAACTTTGTCCATATATGGCTTTGTGTGTTTGTGTAACTCTGCTTTTATCTCATAGTTGACGGTGCTGTAATTGAGACCGGTGTGTTTAACGGTGCTGTTTAGTCAGTGTGGGTGCCCGTGATGTATATTCAGCAGTGGGACTGCATCTGTCTGATGCTGAATCCTCATAGCTGAGATCTTATCAGGAATGGCTCGGTGTAAATCCCACCATTTTCCCTATAAATTGAATGCCATCAACCAACCAGCACATTTGGCGTCTGACGTGTGCTTCTTTTGCGCTCGAGTTACAAGCCTCCAAAACCTTTTCTGTAAATATGCGCTTCAAACTTCTCACACGTGGGTTATGAGATTGTGTAACCTGCTGTAATTTCTTAATGATGATAATTTTGTTTGAGGTAAGTTCATGAAGACTTGGGAATGAATGTCGATTTCATTACTTTGCTTGCTTCATGTAGGGCCAGTACAAAACTAAAGATGCACACCACTGGACTCCAGGCATGTCTTATTGACTACATCTGTGGAAAATTGGGCTGTTTTTGTTCCATTTCTCTCGAGTCTGTTTCACTGTTCAGCCAGGACTTGAGAACATGCTTGCGTGTCTTCAGCACACAGAAAAGTGCCTGTACGTTTTTTGTTTTTTTTTAATGTTCTGTGCTAAATGAAACCTGGAGGTGGAGGATGTGGTCTGAACTGATTGCAGAGCAATACTTAAGAGTTCACACTACCAAAAAAAAAAAGCTCACTGGAGCTTAAACCAGCCCTCAATCTCTTGTCATTCTTCCAAGTATGTTTGCAACAGTTATACATGGACAGTCCAAGACATCATTTCTAGTAGGGCTGCATTCAAAGAAGTCATTTTAAATATTGGTAAGACGGTGTGCTGTTTTCTTTTTATACCACAGCACTTTTGAATTATCGATTCTGATTAGCCGGAAGGCTTTGATTAATTTTCTCTAACAGCATCTCTGACAGTAGTGCCGGACGCTAATGTGCTCGTTCTAGTAAGTTCTCGTTTCTATAGTAATACAGAATGGTGCAAAAAAAAAAAAAACATCCAGCGAGCGGCAGTTCTGCAGACGGAAATGATTCAAGTAACTATTAAAAAAAACATTAATAAATAAGCATATCAGAACGCACGACTATCTTGTCTTAATAGTTTAATGAGGCTTGTTAGGTTGAGTAATGCCTAAGCTGCTGATTTAATACTACGTAGATGGAGATTTGTCATTATGTGATTGATTTTACATTATGGTAATTGGAACAGGAAATATTTTGTCGATTGGTGTTTTTTTTTTTTTTTTTTTTTTTTTTTTTTTTTTTTTTTAAAAAAAAGGTGCCCTGATTTATTATATGAAAATAATTGTTGCAGCCATAATTGCTGATTTAATTTGAGTCATTATCTTCATCATCTCTAAACTACTAGATGATCTCAAACTGATGTAAGTGGATTGTTACGGTTCATTTTCAAGTTATTTAAACCTCTGCTTTCATTCAGTGAAAGACATGCGAGTAGGGGAGGGCAACGTGGCAGAAATATCACACTGTGATGCCTGATGATATCTTTACAATTCACGAATACGTAATATGAGCTTTTAGTTTCGCCGAAAAAGTTCTAAAAATGTTTTCGTTCAACGTTTCCAAAAAAGATTAGTCCACTCGGTTAGTTTAAGTTCCACTGGCGTTGTTCAAGCACTGACGCCTGACGAATACTCGCAAAAGTGTGCCATGATGGGATTATGTTGCTTTATTGACGCTATCATTTATAACACCCAGATTACATGCAAACGCTAATCAATCATCAGATCAGCTCTGACTGGGCTCGATTGAGAATCTAGGTGACGGTGAGCGAGTGCTAGAAAACATATTTCTCTTCCAACATTCAGTTTAGTCTCTATGGCAGCTGAATAAATACAGTTTCGATGGCGGAGAAATGGTGTTGCGCAAACCACATCAAGAGATAACCAATGAACATTGAACGGTTTCACGCTTGTGGAATCCAGGTCTAATGATTCATGTAGCGAGAATCCAAACACACTCTAGTCATTCTATTGTATTGTGTCTATTCTCTGGACGCCGCCCTGTTTTTTTTTTTTTTACTCTTTGTCCTCTCATACCTTTGTCCTGCTCCGTTTCTGAGGTCTTCATCGCTGCAGTCCATAGGTTGGATTCACGCTGGTGCATGTATGAAATATGTGCTCAATGTTCTTCACTGTCATTAGCAGGAATCTAGAACGAAGTGTTTATCTCGGTGTTACCACGACAATGGCGTGGCTTTAGCGGGGCGTTCTCTCTGTACGTAGGGTGTGTGCTCATAAGGCATAATTGCCTAAAGCCATCATTTCAGGGAGTGGATCTGTTCGGTGACGTCGGAGTTGGAGTCGACGTGGGTGCGTATGAAATCAGATCATTAGTGCTTCGTTAGATGTTCTTTTGCTCTGCGTTGATGCTAATTGTGTGAAAACAGTGTTTTACAAAATGAAGCATGAAATATCCAAGACGCAAATGATGTGTAATATAGAAGGGATATTCATAAAACTAACGTGACTGAATGGTGACCTTTCAAAAACCTAACCATTAGTGATTTAGCTCACTGCTATAAATGAGACATCAGTGTTAAGTGGAACATCTTGCCGGACAGGAGTCGAACCCAGCGTGGTCTTTTGCTGTTGTAGTCCATCCACTTCAAGGTTCGATATGTTGTGTGTTCTGAGATGCTTTTCTGTTCACTACGGTTTGTAAAGGGTGGTTATTGGAGTTCCCAGTCTCCCTCAAGACAGAAGAAACATTCGACAGCAAATTAGCTGCTTCCAGAGATTGTAATTTATATTAAGATATTTAAAAAAAAAAGATATTGTGATGACCAATATCTTATCTTATATAAATTATAAATATAAGTTGGATGTTGTGGCGTAATTTTATCATTTATCAATATTATACAGTCTCATCACCCACCTCTAATTTTACCAAGTGGTCTGATGTTTGCATGACTTTGAACCTAAGCTCAGCCAAATGTTTCAGTGTTACAGAAGAAATGTTCTGTTCTGTGTATGTGTTCCAGAAATATTGTCAGGAGGCCATCTGCAGTTGCAATCATGCCTTACTGTCCAATATTGCTACACACACAGAGAGAGAGATACAGAACCTCTGGAAAGTAGTTTTAATATTATGCCAAGTTTTTTTTTTATTTTTTATAATGTAACATATCCTTTGACGCATGACCTAATGCCCTTTTTGACTCGTCATCATGTTATTGTTCCTGACAGAACCCTAAAACGCATTTTACGTTATGCACGAAATTCTCCAAAAAGTTCTCACGTTTCTGACCGTCCTTGAAGCAAGAGTTCGTTTCGGCACATGCTCGTCCTTTTTGGACGGATGTATGCAGATCCGGTGTTTCCTCTACGACTTTATGACTTTTCCGTCACTGTTTACTGCAGAGCCAATGTTGGATCGTGTTCTTCAACCAGAGGAGCGTTGGCGGAAGCAGACTTCAGCCAGTGTTCACTTGTGGTGCCAGACATTTTATTGGGCCTCTATTACAAACGCACTGTTTGAGACCATAGCCTTTGGATGAGGTGGGGAGCGAAGGAAGGATCTCCACAACTGACTGAGCATCCACTTTGGGAGTATCTTTTGAGCGAAATTAAACGTACATAAATCATGCTACAGCGAGTGAACGTTAAACACCGCTAACATTTAGCAGGTTTTGCTCACTCATTGCCTTTTTTTCAGTGAAATCCTCTGACCTTCTCAAGTTCAACAGCAGCTCAGAGCGAACGCTAATGTGCTCTTCAAATAGCGTCTCTAAATGTCTCCTGCTCTTACTTGCAATCGGACATGGATGGGTTTGATTTCCATTATTATAGGACGTACAGCCGTTAGCTCTCAAATTTTCGGTTATGTTTAGTCTCGCGAACATTAGCGATCATCAGTCACACATTTATTCCAAGTGCCACTTCAAAGGCCGACTCATTCCGGGTGAACTGAAGTAGTTTTGTCTTAAATTATGGGCCTTTAGGCGTTGTCTGGAAGCCTGAGCTCTTTCATGGTTTTGACTTGCCTTTCAATGACTGACACACACACTATTCTTCAGCACTGACTCATTCGATTCTGTGCCATCCCTTCATAACATGCGCTCCTGTAACTTTTGGGCTGGAAAGTATTTAATGCTAAAGGCATACACACACACACACACACACACACACACACAAGTATTTGATTTGAACCAAAAGAATTTGGGTGTATGCTTCCATTCGGCTGTATTTGTGCTGCCATGTAAAGATGGCTACAGATACACCCTTTAGTATGTCTTTCTTGCGAGCTTTCACTAAGGTGAGGTCAGGAGAGAGAGGTGAGACACATTGTGGGCATCTAAACCAGTATTTCCAGTTCCAGTCGTAAGCTTGTATTGTGTTAAGGTTAGATGGAATTTGAAAGATTATATAGCCAGGTCACCATTACCTGGCCTGTGAACCAAAATGAATGTAGACTATGCACTAGAGTCTGGCAGTTAAGTTTGTGGCGACAAGTCGGCTCCAGTTTCTAATTCCACACATGTTGGTGTATATCACATGTTCAGGCCTTTTTATAACCAGCCGTAGTGTTGCTGGTTTTGATGTGCTACAGTAGACGCAGTCTGTAAAAACGTTATCTGGTTACAGTTTGGCCTCTTGAATGCATAGCTGTATGCCAGTTTTTCCTCTTACTGTCGAGTCACCGAAGCAGAAGAACCCCAAACAGCTGGCCTTTGGACAAAGGCAAACGTCTAAACATGGAAAAGGTCTAGACTCCGCTAAACCTTTCATTTATTTGTGCGGTGCACATACTTTCACCGTCTGTCAGCACAGCAGTTTCTATTTTCACCGCTTCTTTTCGCTCTGTTCTTTTATAGTGAATTGGAAGTCTAAAGTTGTACTACAACAGGGCTGGGTAGGTCAGTTGGCCAGGCACCTGGAACAAGAAGATTTTATCTCTGGGATATTGAAAGAATGAATGAGTCTTTATTGATCACAAATACATTATAGAACAGTGAAATTCTTTTCTTCGCATACCCCAGAATGTTAGGAAGTTGGGGTCAGAGCGCAGGGTCAGGCATGATACAGCGCCCCTGGAGCAGAGAGGGTTAAGGGCTTTGCTCAAGGGCCCAACAGTGGCAGCTTGGCAGTGCTGGATCTTGAACCCCCGACCTTCTGATCAGTAACCCAGAGCCTTAACCACTAAGCCATCACTGCCCCATATTGTATTGTTCTTCGTAGTTAAACATGTAGGTTCTCCAACCAAACCAAGACACAATCTGGATGACTGTAGACAGCACAGAGGCTGTCTACAGAGGAACCAGGATTCTTGTGTATGATGTGCCACTCAGGAGCTTTCTGGGCAATCAAAACATGGGACACTGGAGCTTTTACTTGCCTGGTGGGCTAGCTAATACATTTGTCCACCCTTGTACCATATTTCCTTGAGGATTATGCAAATAAAGCACACATTTATGCCACTTTTTAGACATTTAGACTCCAGTGACCGAGTCCTTCAGATTCGTCATCACTGCAGTGATTGTGAAGTGGTTGGTTCAATCAAACTCCGGCCTTTTCAGGCAGGACTTGAGGGGGGGCAGTCGGGTTTCTGACATGTTCATAAGGAGTTGAATCCCACCAGAATATTTGGACTAATTGAGATTTTAAGTGGAAGTATGGCTGGCTCTCTCATGTGATTACGCGACACTGAGCAACAATGTGGACCAAGTGGAGTCTTGAGGTCACAGTAATTAAAACTAACAGTGGGGAAAGCTTGTTAATGTGGCTGATTTGTCTAGCCACCTAATGATTGGTTGGGCCCAAATGTTCAAAGAATGCAACAATATTGCAGCCTCATCTAAGTGCATTGGGTACAAGTGGTTTTTCTACATTCTTTCCCTTGTCCTTTTCATGATATTTCAATATTTTGGAGATTTTTTCCTGACTTGGGGGACCGCAAACACTTTCACAAACATCAGGATACGTTCTCTGTTTGTTTGTGTGCATGAATTCCTTAGATTCCATATTTAATTACTCATCCAGTTATATAATAGGCTGCAGCATTGTTCAAAAGCAGTTCACATTAGGTCATTGATCTGGAGATTGAGCTGGTGAACTTGAGATGTGCTCTAGTGCTTTTATATAAAACATTTTACTACTAATATATCTGCACAGCTAATATTTTCTTAAGGATGATGTGCACTTTCAAGCTGTCAACATTGAAGACTTACTTCTGCCAGTCACACCCAATCTGCTTCCCTCATCTTTTCATAACAAGGAAGTTGTCAGCATGGTTCAGGCTCTTTGGAAGCATGTCTGGATCTGAAAAGAAGAACAAAGATGTCTGACAGATGTTAACAAATATTGTCTGCACAAAGTGTCATGGTCCTGGTTAAGTTTAAGGCATGTCTAAGACTGGGCATGACATTGCTGCGGTGATTTGAATACAGTCAGTTGTTTTGTCATCAGTAAGCAGGTCCATTTGACAATATTTTGCTGAAAATTTACCAAAAACTAGTCCAGGCTTAATGAGGCAGAAAATATTTTGGCAATTGATGGAAAAACTCTCAAACTAACTTGTGCACTTGAAAAAAACTTGTTCTTGTCAAGTTCCTTCAGGAAATGTTTGCGTTGTGGGTGGGTTTGCATTCTGGAAATGGTGCACTAATGCCCCCTTTTAAGTGGGGTTTCCACTGCACGTTAAATAAAAATGGATCCAAAGATTAGGGAACAAAACTTTGGGTTGTGGGTCACTTTCCACTAACTTTCAAGATGACTGAACCAAGTGATGACACTTAAAAGCGATTACATCATTGACGTTCTCGCGTCATCCATTGTGTTTACGCTGTTATCCCACGTGGCAGTTCCAATACGGATTCACTGTTCTTTTGTTTGATTGGACATTTACTTAACAAACTCTCATTTATATTTGATCAGATCAGCGCTGTATCTTCTTAGTATGTTAGTAAAAATAGTATGTGTAAACAATCAGCAGTAATTAGTCCTGCTAGCCCCACCCACCTTTATTTTGTGCTGTTGATGCCAATCTTTAGGAAGTACCCAAACCAACACTCCTGGACCTGCTGGATAATGAGAAATGTTCCAGGGCTTTGTGAATTTAAGTGGATATAATAGTCCTAGTCATAGTCCTTAGTGGATTTTGAGTTAGTCATGGAACATGGGATCATTTGAAATAACATTGACTTTCCACTCTGGCAGTCTATTCATTTATGTTGGGTACTTCATTTGAGGTACAAGGTTTAAATCCATTGACTCTGCTTTATTTGAGACAACACATCTTGCCGGTTGTTGACAGGTTCATGATTCAAAACGGAGCCGAAATCCAATTCTAAATGTGATATTTATATTGAGTGATTTATTCCAATTAACCTTCAAAAACTTTTCCACAAGTCTTTATTCCTTTTCTTGCCATTTGGTACAATTAATAACGTTAATTTTCCTACCTATTGTGTTAAACAATATGACACATCGGCTTTGATTGCATCGTTTACTGCACATGCAATTCAGTCAATGCCATCTGGGAAAGCTCCAGGCTTTCCAGATCTCCTCTGGAGTTCTACAAAAAGTTCTCATCCGAGCTGGCGCCAAACGTTTTGTTGGATGTTTCCATTTTTACTACACCTGAATTTAGAGAATTGCATCAACCATGTGACTACTGGTCTGTTGAGTCTAATCATCGTTCCTGCTTTTAACGAAACCAGATTGTTTTGTCTTTATTAAATGCGTGTATGTTTGAGATAATATCGTGCAGAGATTAAATGTAGACGTCTGTAGAAACGGATCGTCTCCCAGTGCCAAAAAGGCTTTTGGTAGCATTTGTTGGCATTTCCTGTTTTCTTGAATTTGGGTTCCACTTTTATAAGACCTATTAAACTACTTTAAGCTAGTGGCTTCAGTTACGATGACTAATCAGCCATCAGAAAGTTTCCTGTTGGCACTGGGTGTTGCTCTCTCATCAGTGTCTTGCTTTCATTATACCGATTGAGTCTCTATCTAATGGACAGGGTTTCCTGGGTGTTACTACTATAGGGGAAGAAGCCTGGGTCTTACTCCTTTCTTTTTTTTTTTTTTTTCCTGTACATGGTGCCCAGTTTGGTTTGACAATATTCTAGGGATGCACTTTTTTAATTCACTGAAATGGTTTGCCCAAAAATGACTGCAGAAAAGAATTTCCAGTTTTCTGGTCCAAAGGCTAAAAATACAGAACATTTTGGTTAAGTGGATTGTGTTAAAATATACCACATTTCAAATCATTTCAGTTGTAATGATCATGGGAAATGGTGGCTTTCCTAAATTTCAACAAATTCAAACAAAGGCAAGGACTTAAGTGTTGCCAGATTCAGGGCGATCCTTCACGACTGCTCCATCGCCCTTGAATAAAAAATAAATAAATAAAAGGCCTTGGACTTGGTATTAAACTGTAAAATGATTCATCCAAATTTGTAATGTAGAACTCGCTCATCACGCACATGGCGCAAAAAAAGGCAGCTGACTTTGTCATTTTAGCAGAACATGCTCAAAACTGAAGAGGAGCGTAATTTCTGTTTGCTTATAGGTTATAAGCCTGGGCCGTATGCGTTTTTGGATTTCTAAAGGAGACGGGAACCATAAAACAGACGAGCAAAACCAAATCATTAATATCAGGAGGAGACTGTCAGTTAGGTGAGACCGTAGTGAAATAATTGAGATAAAGAACGTCTCTTATGTTGTTGAAGATCTCGATATCCATGTTGCAATATCCGTGTTATGGTGTTTAAATTGCGTAACGTACTTACGATTAGAGCAGAATGTTTGTCATAAGGTCATGAAGCGTAACGTTCACTCGACTCCCATAGTCTTCCCACGGCAGCACCGAAATGGTCATCATACCTACACTATTTACTGTCCGTGTCTATATGACTGCATTCAACACTATTGTATTACATAAAGCTCCTTTTCTCTCACGGTCCACCTGCTGGACCACCTCTCCCATGGTGTTATGATGCTATGAGGTTATGTTGGATTAGTATTTTGTTTAAAAAAAAAAAAAAACCCGAAAACTTTCGTTCATTCCCATATTTTCCATTACGTAAACATCTCGACACATCTCTGACTCCACGTCCATCGTACACTTTGGACAAGTAAACATTGTGAAATCCTGACTTCCTAACATATCCAAGATGAAAAGCCAACCATTGACGGGTAAAATGTGAGATTAGATTTCATTAACAGCTATAGTAAGCATCTTGTCTTCGAGATGATCAAATCAAACATCGTGGTGTTTGCATGCTGTCTGATCCTTTAAGGTGCAAGTTTGTCCTTTTGGCTTTTGAGAGATAAATTATGGATTGTTGACCCCAGTGGTTGAGTAGGTTATCAGCAGGGTTCTCGAGTGTCATGTCCAGTATGTATTAGCTGTTGGCTACACATTTACTTAGCAGTCAGACCTTTCCAGATTATCATGTTGTTGAGAGCAAGAGTTAGCCTTTTGTTTTAATAAAACCTCAGCTAATGTCATTTTTATTTCTAATTGAATTTGGCTTATCTGTTTAAAAAGCATTTATGTAACCGGATTAATCAGACTGACATTAATGCATCATATCCAGCGCTTTCTAACTACTGACTCGCACAGCTGAAATATTTTGGAAGTGGTGTGTTTTTTTTTCTTTTTTCTTTTCTTCCTCCTCTAAACTGAATTGCGCCTGGTTGAGTGGCTGTTATTTTGCTTTCGCAAGGAATGCTTCGGGTGGATTGTGGTGGAAGTGTTGGACGCACGCAGTGGAAATGATGGAGGAAGAACAACAAAAACATGGCAGCTCGCCATGGTTTCTTATTAGAAACACTCGGTCGTAGTTGTGCTTTTGTAACAGCAGTCATAATATTATCCGACAGAGGACCGAATAATGGGAGTAACATCAAGACGTCGAACCTTTTTTTTTTTTTTTTTTTGCGAAGGGTTGAAGTCCTGAGCCGCGTTCACATTTTAAGGATGTCCGTTTGGCGTTAATGCCATGAACGGTTTATGGGATATAATGCATTGTATGAGGTTATGAAGTCAGGAACGGTTCTATTTCTCATTGTGTTTTGAACGATTGTTTTAATATTGAGAAAATGGGCCGTGTCTTGCTGACTGTATTGATATATGGTGAAATATTGAAGTTTTAGCGGTAATGTTTACAGTTTTTGATCCCTTGCTGCGGCGATACAGGAGCCACCGCAAAACTACACTTTTCCGCTTTTTTTCCCCCCCAGAAATGGACCAAACGGGAATAAAATTCACCCGACAGGAAAGCTATTTCACTGAAGACGAAAGAATGAGGGATGTGTGTATCTAGGTGAACTTTGACCTATGAATTAACAATCGTAAAAGCCAAGTAGGTCGGACTGTGGGGTCTTTATTTATTTATTTATTTATTTATTTATTTATTTATTTATTTTAAATTAGTAAATAAATGCAAATTTGAGAGCCTGCTGATTAAGTAGTGGTCACACCATTAAAAAAAAAGTTACTGTTACTTGGCAACGCAACCTAAAAAAAGGAGCTGTCTAATCCATCCACATACGTTAGTGTTTTTGTGGTAAATTTCTGTTGTGCTCTCTCTCTCTCTCTCTCTCTCTCTCTCTCTCTCTCTCTCTCTCTGGCTACTAGGATTTTCTTGTCAGCAATGTTCACACCAGTGTTTCTCTCTCTCTCTCTCTGCCTATCCCAGTCTAGTTTACTAGATTTCTATTTGATTCCATGTCGAGTGTGAGAAAGATGTTCCAGTTCCTGCAAAATATCTCTCTTTCTTTTGCCACACTTCCCACAGCTGTTTATTTTCCTCAGGAGCTAGCGATGCTTACCCTGCAGATTTGCTCCGAGAAGAATAGGATTCAGTTCACGTTGGAAATAAGGCCGCGATGTGGCTCAAAGCAGACCACCCTGACTGATGCGCAGTGAGAGTAACCGCACTCCTTCTCCTGGTTAGGTTTGCTGTGGCTTTTTCCAAGTTGGGCAGTTTTGTGTCGGAGGTGAGCGGCGTTTTAAATGACACGAGATTAAGAACACTTGTGCGCATCTGCACTTGTGGAGCCTGTGCCCACTGCAGCTTCAGATTCCTGTTGTAGGCTGAAAGGAGTGGAACCAGATGTGGTCCTCTGCTGTCGTAGCCCACCCGCATCTAGGTTTGCCATATTTTGCGGTGCGTTTCTGCTCACCACGGTTGTAAAGAGAGGCTGTATTTGAGTTACTGTAGACGTCCTGTCCGCTTGAATCAGTCACATCAGTTGAATTGCTTTTTCCGCACAATTCTGTGTAAAATCTAGAGGTTGCTGTGTCTGTGAAAATCTCAAGAGATCAGACATTTCTGAAATACTCGAATCAGCCCATCTGACACCAACAACGTCACTGAGAACACACAACCCCCCCCCCCCGCCCCCACCCCATTTCTAGTGTTTTGATGTGAACATTAACTGAAGTTCCTTCTCTCTCATGTTTTGACTACAGAGCTCCATAAGGTGGTGCACAGCGTGCTGCGGTCTCATCATGGCTTTCACAATGAACCTGGCTGGCCCATCTCCCTGGGGCTTCAGAATATCTGGTGGGCGGGACTTCAAAAAGGCCATAACAGTCTCCAAGGTAACGTTCTCACCTGGTAATCCTAAAACAAGCTCATGAAACAATAGCCAAATTCACATGCTCATGTTTCCTGTCTGTCTAGCAGGCTAGCTGTAGAGGAAGCTCCTTGATTACAGAAAGATTAAAATGCCTTTTCTAATGGTCAAGCTATTGTTGTTGTGTTTTAGTTTTTTGTTTTTTTTTTTTTACAAGAGAGATTTTTTTTTTCCAATGCTCTATTGTAAAGTCTGCTTCTAGGAGGGCAGGACGTGAGTTGAGAGTTGCCTATAAACAGGCTGCGAGTAAGGATATCCTGGTTTTGCCCCAGAATGGCTAGCTGTACTGTACCGAGGAAACGATGAATAATGGAAAACGAACGCCGGGGTAGAAGCTGGTACAATGAAAACTGATGCAGCTTGATTGTCGTTTTTACCCATGGTCCTTTTAAAAGGTCATACGCACTAACAGCCGAAGATTAAGAAATCGCAAACACATTGCGAACGACTCGCATTAGCAACTAAATTAAAGTAGTAAAGTAGTTCTGCGTCTTGGTGCATTGCCATGCCACTGTTTCCTTCATGTATTATGCATTAATGTGGTCATACATGTATTTTTCTTCTGAACGTCACTGTTCTAAAGTAATCCCTACTTTTTGCTCGGAAGGCTTGATCAGCTACAGATTGGGATCAGATTTTTTCGATGAAGAAAGCCAGTCTTAGGCAACATACGCGAGCCAGATTTTGCAACATATGCTTTAGTGAGAACGGCTTGAAATTTTTCATCCTTTTTCATCAAGCCAGACAAGTTAAGCAAAACAAAACGATTAAGGTGTTTTAGTAAGGTGTTGGTCCACCACAAATTGGCAGAACAGCTTTAGTGAGCCTCGGGAACAGTTTTGCACGTCTCTGGAGCGTTACTGGAGGGATCAACGCTGTTCTTCTGAAATATATTCCCTTACTCGGTTAAAAAGTCACGTTATGTAGGTTGCAACAATTTGTGCTTTAAGGACTGGATCAGCGCTTTGCTCATACCAAGTTCATATGATGTAGATGAGCTTGGTGATGTCGGATGTAGAGACGTATTTCTGTTATTTGGGATTATTAGAGTTTAGAATATTCCCTCTTAAAAATTCGAGCAATGTTTCAACCACAGGACAAAAACAGTCGTTACAGCTTGCAATGCTGCTGCCTTTCTTATTGTCGCAGTCCACATGAACTTCAAACACTTAATGGTTTTTTTTTTCTTTCTGTATAACCACCACTGACATTTCTTGGACGCCAACAGGCCAGTACCAGCATGCTCCTGGAGCCAGCTGTCACGATAGAAGCAGTCACATGAGAGGGGAAGCAGCATGATTTCCATGGAGTGATGTCAAATTTGGTCGTAAATATTAAGGAAGCGTTTTGGAACATCACAGCTGAGCATGTGATGTAGAAGTGAACTGCATGGCTGGAGATCATCTGTGCTTCTTAACCGTTTCCCAAAGGGGCTGCGAAGTGAAACCAGGATCACTGAAGTAGCAAGGGGGTTGGCATGGGTACACGTCCGAGTTCCTCCTCTCCCGCCGATGTGGCATTTCTTTCTTACGTACAGTACGTGAGACTATAAAGAGCTTTCATCATCTCTCTTTCTTTTTGTGTTATATCTTATAAAGGGAATGAAAGAGGGTGCATCTTTAGTCTGTGTGAAACGAGGCGTGGAATGATGGGATGAGGCACACTGTATTGTGGGTCTCTGTGGTGACCGTTAATTACCACTCGAGTGCCCACTGACATGGCACCTTTACCCCCCCCTGCTCTTGGTACACAAGGAGAAAAACAACTTTGCTTGGCATTTAGAGCACTCTGCCATTTTGTTTTTGGAGGCTTTTAGGTTTTGTGTGTGTGTGTGTGTGTGTGTGTGTGTGTGTGTGTGTGTGTGTGTGTGTGTGTGTGTGTGTGTGTGTGTGTGTGTGTGGTTTCCTCTTGTAATGGGGTTGAAACCCTTATTGACTAGTGGAGTCTGACTGGCGCTCGAGTCTCAGCAGAGCAGCTTTTGTTAGGTTTGTTTCTTAAGACGTCATTGTCTTGTTTGTTTCGCGTGGTGTGTGCCTGTGTGCGCGTCTGCATCTCGTTACACTCCGTCGTTTAGCAGCCGCTCTGATCTTGTGGGTCTTGAGCTTTTTTTTTTTTTTTTTTTTTTTTTTTTTTTTTTAACTCTAGTTTAAAAAGAGCTCGTTATGGTTTTCTTTGGGATACCCTGGGGGTTTGAACACACAACCTACTGTGTAACACTGTCTACATCAGAGGAGACCATGGCGACACACAGTATCTGACAACAGTGTTAACCTTTTTACTAGCCTGGCTCTTATCCCTAACAGGGCACTGCGCAAGAGCTCACAGTAGCACAGATTTTAGGAGTAGGACGGCCGAACAGGCCGAATCCGCGTCGAGAGAACTCTGACTAAGGTTCAAGCACGTTAGCCAATTCTGTGTAACATCGTTTAGTATTGAAGCATGTAAGTTAGTGTGCCACAGTGACTGAGGGCTGTGGCATTTCTCTAGCCAGCAGGTTCATTGCAATTTTTTTGCAATGTATAACATAGTAAAGTACCTTAATTTATATTAGATTTGCTGTGTGTTCTCATTTTTAATGAGAGCTTTTTAATGAAGGTGTGTGTGAGAGAAAGAGAGAGGGTGTCTTTCTTTTCTTTTTCTTTTTTTGAACTACTTCAAATTCAATAGAAGCTTGCAAGACTGCTGTAAAATACACTGGCAGAACCACAAGCCTTGCTCCACACCTAGGAAGGAGGTGTAGGGTAATGTTAACCAAAAGGGAAGCCTGTAGCTAAACATGCAATAGATAACGCCACAGCTGGCAGTTCCTTTCAGAGCTTGCTATCCCACACTTATAGCAGGTCGAAGGCGATAGCCGAAGCAGTCGGTTTCTTTATTTGCAAGGACATGCACCTATAGTGTTCGGACATGTTGGCTCGAGACACATGATGGTTACGCTGGAAGCCAGATACTAGGATTGGACAATATGGCAAAAATATCATATCACGATATCTAATTTGGTTAACAAACTGTCTGCAAAACAGTTGTAAAATAAACACGCACACAAAAATTTAAACTGAGATTGATGCTACTTTTCTTTAATGATTACAAAGACACAAGATTAAGGTTTTTTTTTTTTTTTTTTTTTTTAAAAATGACGTCAAATCAGCGGCATCCGTTCTGTAGCATTTAATTTGTAATTATTAAAACGTAAAAAAAATCCTCATGAGCAAACATAATTAATGTAGTTCCAATTGTAAGACAGAATAAGGACAATGAAGAAATGTTTTTAAAATTGTTGTCAAACCTACCATACATCAGTGCATGGGCAGTTTAATTCGAGTGAATCTTATTGGATTGAATCGTATCGGCGCTGAACCGAATCATAACAGATCAGTAGTGAATCGGAGTGTATCAAATCATTACTTGTTTAATGAGTTTTAAAAAAAATCTATATATATATATTTTTTTTTTTATTGTATCGAGATGTGTGTCTGAAAAGAGGGCGATGCACAGCCCTAATCATTTATCCCACTAATTATTAGTTCTGTTAGTTCTTAGCAAGACTCACAAGGAGCCGGGAAGCGAGTAGCTACACTTGCAGCATCACGTTTCCCCTTAAAAAAAATATATGAACCATCTGGTGTTATGTTCAAAATGATCGCGTATGTTAGCCAATAGGTTAACGTACAAGCGAACAAGAAATGATCGAGAACGCCATCAGCATTCGACTCCGTCGCTTCTCCGTATGACCTGAGCGACTGATTTTATCCGATTTTGTCTTGTTTGATCATTTTCTTTTGCAGTAACGAGACTGACTTTTTTTGTGTGTTATTTGTGTTTCTCTTCAGGTGAACCCCGGCAGTAAAGCCGAGAAGGCCTCTCTCCAACCTGGCGACGTAATCATGGAAATAAATGGAGAAAATACCGGTGACATGCTGAACGTAGAGGCACAAAACAAAATCAAGAACTCCACAGCACAACTGCAGCTGCTAGTGGAGAGGTAACGCACATACTGCTGTATATACTCGCACAACCGAGAGCATTCAGAACAGGTGGAAGTGCTTTTTCAAGAACTTTTCTAGATACAGTGTTGCCAACACCTATCCCGATTTTGCATGTTGTCCCCGTGCTGCGGGGGTTTCCTCCGAGTACTCTGGTTTCCTCCCCAAGTCCAAAGACATGCATGGTAGGCTGATTGGCGTGTCCGTAGTGTATGAATGGGTGTGTGAGTGTGTATGTGTTTGTGCCCTGCGATGGATTGGCACTCTGTCCAGGGTGTACCCCACCTTGTGCGCGATGCTCCCTGGGATAGGCTCCAGGTTTCCCCGCGACCCTGAAAGGATAAGCGGTATAGAAGATGGACGGATGGATGGATGCTACACATCCCGGTTTTTTTTTTCCCCCCTCTGTCTCTTTTTCTCCCGGCGTCATCTGCTGTTGCATGTTTTGCTTTCTTCCTCTGTCTTTGTGTTTGTGCAGTCTACCTCTAAATTTTCTCTAGAACTCCTTTATAGTTCTGTACCTTTCCTTCCCCGCTTATTTGCATCAGTTATCTATTTTTGTTCCATTATATAGTAGTACTAGGATGATCATGCACAGTCGAGTACTCTCCCATAATACATGCGTCATGCTGTTTAAAGGCTTATTTTCCAACAATTCAAGTTCATTAACGAAACCTAAATCATTAAAAAATTTAGTGAGCTTGGGCAGCGTTTTTAAAGACTGTTTCCAATCGCAGATGTGTGTGGGGTTTTTAAATTTTATTTATTTATTTATTTTATAAATTGCAAAACCGTGGTCATGTTTCCAATAACGGTCGCACCTTTAAGCAGGTCAAGCCCGAACGTTGATCCGAATCTACATTCCTGAAGCTGAGCGTCACTGGTCACATTGGCATTGGGGTGGGAACGTCTTGTTTAGAGACTTTACAGATGACCGTTGTTTTGCAGTCGGAGGCAGGAGCACTGGAGCCTTTTATTCGATGCCAAGGCTATAGCAAGGACTTATTAATAGTTTATTAGATTTGGCTACAAAAATGTGCCGTGATGTGTGGAAACCGGTCACATTGAAGGAGGGGGAGCGTAAATAGAGAATTATGCTGTTAAGTTGCTATTTAACGATAAAACTAGTTCTTTTCCATACTCTCCATGTCGTGTTCTGGTGATTCACCGCATCCTGAAGGGACTGACTTGGTTAAGAATTTCATCTTTTCATTTCCCAATCGTGCCCAGTATCCAGATGTTTCTCTCTTCCTGACTTTAGGCTTTATCTTGCCCTAGTGTGTGTGTGTGTGTGTGTGTGTGTGTGTGTGTGTGTTTTAAATCATCCTGCCCAAAAGATGTCATCTATGTGCGATATTGTTTCTTTCCCTGATTAACGATTTTATCTTCAGGAACCAATACCTTAAGAAAAGACAGGAAAATTGGCATATCACCACTTCAGGTTTAAGGAGAGTAGGGGACGGTTTAACAATATTGTCAGTCGGGAACTGAGACGGAATAGTAACATGTGCAGTACACTTCTTTTTTTTTTTTTTTTTTTTTTTTTTTTTTTTTTTTTTTTTTTTTTTTTTTTTTTCCCCCCCATGTCTGAAATTCTCTCCGTTAATTTGCCTCTCATGTTTTTAGGTCAGAGTTCTCTTTCAGCCAACAAGTGAAAGTGCCGTTTTCGGACCAATTTCTCCGTGGCATCCCTAATAAATCTGATTTACCGATGTAGAGAACACGCTTGCGTGATGTTAGCCAAGTTGAACATTGATATGTTTTGTTTCACAGTGAATAAACTCCCAAAATTTATTTGCAGTGACAGAAAGCGAGCGCGCCTCACAAGTTCAGTAAAACGCATGCGAGATGCTTCCCAGGTGGTGTTAGTCACAGTAACGCTGTCGAGCTCAAACACCTGCGCAAATAATTTCAGATCGGTCGATTGGCTGATCTCCCATTCTATCGGGGAGAAAAAGACTGCTGTTTTGTTATATTTTTGCACGATTACTCACTGGAGTAGCGTACTCCACTGTTAAACCGAGGAGCTCTTCTGGAAAATGCGTAAAGGTCGGCAGGTCTGGTAATATAATATAATATAATATAATCAGAGTAAGCATTTTTTTTTTTAGCCACGTTGTCTGTCAAGCGATCGATCTGTAAAAATGACCACAATTCCCACCCTACTAGGAGTGTTTGCATATATGAGTGATGAGAATATGAATGATCGCTGTTCATGTCACATCTATGTTCAGACATTTGACTTGTGCTTTTGTCTTCTTTATTAATACTGTTCTGGTATTGCCTACAGTATATTTGTTTATTTTTCACCCAGTTTAGTCACCTCCCAACACCCTGTTTTTGTAGGCCTCTCCCCTATGGCATGCCTGTTCCACCTTCCAGGAAAGCCTGAACATGCTTTTGCAAAAAAGTTATGTGAGGCATCCCTGTGAACCAGCTTCATGGTGTTTGAATGAGAACACTAATCACTGCACATACAGAGTTTTTGTGCATAGGGACCCCTGCCCTACCGTTCCTCCGCCCAGGAACGAGAACAATCGGAGGACCTCCTGGTCTCTAGAGTTCTTTGACACTTTTATAGAGCCGTCCTTTACTTTGTTTGTTTTCCTTTTTTCCGCATTGAACTTGTATGTGAAGTACACACACTGGCCTTTCTCCTGGTATTCAAAACCGTATGCCCACGTCGACATTCCTTACGTATCTGTACAAAAGCACACGTCTATTGTGACTGCGAAAAGCTGAAGGGGGTGTATAAACACACCCGTGCACTCCCTGCAAGTGGATTTTTCCGTGCTGACCTCATGTCTCTGTCCAGTCCAGAAACAACACTGTGTGGACAGTTGCACTCCGGTGCAGTATGTGTGAGCCTCACTGGCCGGCTCTGTTGCTTTGCCAGTGCTACTTTCTCAAGTGCGTAACAGTATTAACAGTAACTTTCATGTCTTCCTGCTGATTGAAGATGAGAGAGGTGTGATGTACTTGAACAGTTCAACTGTCCTCTATCTTCACATGATTTTTAAGGTCAGCTCGGCCATTCAATCAGTTGTTCAATACCCACTTTTATCATACCGTAAGAACTTGGCAATTTTATCAAAAGTGGCACTAAAGCGTTCCTGGCTAAGCATTTATTCGAAAATATTTGTGTTCCTGATGAGAGAACTTTACGGAGGATTTCTTCGCTATGGGAAAGGGTTTTCTTTCTGAATTCGGCAGTCACTCCGACACATCAGGGCCCTCTACTCGTCTGATCCATTTGTTTATCCTCTGGTGCATGTTTTATCAAGCTAGTACGAGGCTGTTTGTTTAAATGTAAAAGCTGCAATTAATGCTAAAAATGCTTTCCGAATCACTCTAGGAGTTTAAAATGCTCTTTTTGTGAAAGCAACCCCCTGTTGTTTGAATGGCTTTAAAAGCCTTTAAAACTCTTTTAAAACGCTGCATGTTTTCCCACCGTGTGTCTTTAACCGTCGCTCCCCTAAAACGTTCCGCCTTGTTCGTGTGGCCTTTTATTTTGTCGAGACATCCGTCCTCAGCTACACGAGGCGTTTCCATCACCTCACATACCCACTGTGGAAAGTTAAGGGCCTTCAGCCAAGGTCTTTTTATGTGAGCACTCGTCAGTCAGGTCATTTCCAACAATACATGGTTAATTAAACAACAAAACGGCAAGCGCCAAAAACGACACCCGACGCCGTTACAGATTCTTGGCGCGCATGATGAATGCCATCGAATACGTCACATTGAAAGTGGTCTAATCTCACCTGTTTCAGCAGCTGGACTTTGTAAAGAGCACCGTCGATAATGGTGCAGATAAGCAGCGACCGGCCAGTCCGATCCGTGAAGTGAGTATTAATGGAGCCTGTCCACAGAGGCAGCTGGTTCTGAGCCTGCCGCTTTGATGTTTCAATGCAAAGCATGTGCTCCTTACTCTTGCGCTCATTCCTGCTCTATCTGTTTCAGGCTCTCGCGTCTTCTCAGATGCTCCCATGCTCGGTTCCCCCTCGCTGTTCATTTGTGAGACAGGTCTGAAATGCAGTGCGTTTGCATGCTTTGGGGTGACGGTATATGTGTACTTGCTGACTGTAAATGTGGTCTTCATTTCCCAGAGGAATTTTTCTAGTCATCGGTTATACATGCTCTGATTTTGACCGTTTTGTGAGTTATGTAATATACCATGTCTTTATGATTATCTCAAAAGCTAGTCCCAGTGTCTGCCCTGTGGTTGTGTTTGGGTACAAGCTTCTGAATCTTGAAGACTGTGATCAGCGTCATTTAAAAAAAAAAAAGAAAAAAAGAAAAAAAGAAAAAAGTTTTATTTAAAAACTATTAGTGGCAAATGAACGTGGTGAAGTCATTAGCAATCAGTGAAATGTCCTGTTCCAGCGAACGCAGCCGTGAGTCGTGGCGAAAAGTACCAGACGCGCGCTCAAGAATAACTGCGGCTCGACTGTCTAATGGCACAGAACACATTAGCTCATTAGCTCGCATCTCTGTTGTCACAGCTGGCTCTCAGTTTCAGATTTTCCCCAGACCTTTCGAAGATCGCTGATGTCATACAGCAGAGGGCCATGGTAATCCTAACACTGACCACCTCGGAGTCAGGTGAAAAGGGCAGCTCGAGTTTGAAGCCCTGCATTTATTAATTTATTTATTCCATAATGGTCCAATTTCACTGACTATTGGACCTGTCTAATCTGATCTTTTTATCATCACCGGACTATACGAGTAAAGCTGGGTTCACGCTGTATGATTTTCAGCCCAATTTTGCTGTCAGAAATCGCACATGGTAAAAGAATTCTTTGGTTGTAAGTTGAGATCGGAGGTTTCTAGAATGTATAACGCGGTAGTGCTCGGATAAACGCGGCCAAATAGGAGGACCTTTTATAAGATTGCACAAAACTCGTGCAGAATGAATACAGTAGTAAAAGAAACCATAGGCATAAGGACCGAGCACAAAATGTATTTGTATTACTTCAAGCTTACTTTGAAGAACGTTCGTCTGCGCGAGCCCATTTTCTGTCCAGTTGCGCTGATCGATGTAAGCAGAAGTCATTTTCACCGGCCTATCGTTAGTCTGTCTTCTAGACAGTCCATCTTCGTCATATATTCTGACACGGAGAACACATTATCACACAGTCCGTTATAGAATTTGGCAGGTATTGACTTTTAAAAGTCAAATCGATTAAACTTGGACGAAATATCCGATTTAAGCCGGAGAAATCTGAAATCGGCGTGGATTCACTGGGAATTGTCTGCTGTGAACGCGAATGTTCAGACTGATCCCTGAGACATTTATTTGACACAAATCTGTAGGTTATGGGTTTATTTTGTTGATTTTTGGCAGCGTGGTTTGTCTTGCATTGTTGACCTGACCCGTTCAAACTTTTTTGAGCGTTCCATGTGTGATTTCCAAGCACATGGTGAGCATTAGCTTGTTGTCCTGCGCTAAATCACGGAGCAGGTTTTAAGGCGGTGTGCTATTTGAGAAACATCTAAATTTATGGCTGCGCTACCTTCTGGTGCATCCCTGTTGCGCAGGAACTCTGGCCCTGACCCGTCATTACTGGTCATCCATCTGCTAAAGTTCAGAAGTCAAAGGTTAAAGGCTAATGAAGATAATGAGTGCAGTAATTATGTAAGGTTATGGAGTTATCTTGGAGGAATCATAACATGCATCGTTTAGTAATGGGCAAGAGTTGGACTGGTCAGTTCGAGTGCTTGCTCTTCAGAAATCCTTGTGCAAGTGGGTTTTTTCGCTCTTGGTTGCATTTTTATTGAACAGTATAGCTATACAAACCCACAACTGCACACCAAGCATGTCTTTTGTAGGCTTAAATACTAAAGCCTTTACCTGGTAGTGATGCAGTTTATCTTCAGCAAAGGCCAGTCAATGGGGTCAGGGGCCGTTTAACAAAAAGACAGGCTTGCTGTTAATTTTGTTAGCTGGATATGTCGGGTCATGTCTCACAGGTCTCATTAGTTTGCAGATTAGATAGTTGGAGTGATCAAGCACTGTCGACCACACAGGAAACCATCTGCAACACCGTGCAATTCGATCAGAATTCACTCTTCTGAGTAAACATGGCCGAAAAGGTTCTTCAGATCCAGAGAAGAACCCTTCCTAGGAGTCATAAAGAGCTGTTTAGGCCATGATTTAACAGTTTGATGTTTCCCCCCTCAAAGTTCAATTAAAATGTTTTTTGGTGGCTTTTTTTTTTTTTCTTTCTCCCCAGTTCTCTGTAGCACCTTTTGAAAACCCAAAACACTAATGGTTCCTCTATATCACATCACTCTAAAGAGCGCTTTTTCCTCACGTTTATTTTTACTATGTTGCATCCATTGTATGGATCCCTTGCTGGCTCCATGTTCTGGAACATTCTCAATTTCTCAGCTTCAACCAAGAAGTGTATCAATAGAAACCAAACCTTGCGTTGCACTGTGCTAATTTCTAAGTATGTTCTAATGTACAGAGATGATTTTTATTTATTTATTTATTTTAATCTCAACCCATCCATCCTTCCATTTCCTATCCCGCTTATCCTACACAGGGCTGCAGGTAGCGCGGCGCCTATCCCAGGGGGCTCGGGGCACAAGACAGGGGATACCTTGGACGGTGTGCCAACCCATCGCAGGGCAAAATCACACGCTATAGACCATTTGGAAATGCCAATCGGCCTACAGCACATGTCTTTGGACTCGGGGAGGAAACCGGAGTACTCCGCACATACACAGTGCGGGGGTGGGTTTCTAAACCCCAACCCTGGAGGCATGAGGCAAATGTGCTAACCACTAAGCCACCGTGCCTCCCTACCTCATGACCAAAAACATAATTTATAACCGTTAATGAGTCACATCTAGCTAAACAAAAATATAAGGAATTTGATTCTGAGGTTTCCACATCCACAGCTGCACCTCAAGCCACATCAGCCAGAGAATGACTGAAGGAGGAGGAGTTTGTGTTTGAAACTGAGGTGGTTTTAACTGTCAGGAGTATTGTATGGTTTGATTTAAGGTTCAAGGTTTGACTTTTTCAGAAGCGCTGCTGTAAAATGTCTCATTAAAAGTGGCATGATTTGGAGAGAGACCTCCATTCCTCAACCCCCATTACACTCTCTGGCAGCCTGAAATGCTCTCGATGAAGTGTATATATTTCAGAGGCACTTAAAATAGACGCCTAATGTTGGAAAAACTCTCAGGTTGAGTCCAAAATGTATTTTTCCATGATCACCTGGAAAATAGGTTGCAGCTACTGTTTCTCGAACTACTCTCGGTCTTCAGTTAAAATGTATTTTTCTGCCCGTTTTACTTGTTGTTCCTCTTCCTTGAGTAATATTCGGCTAGCTGTTGAAAATGCATGTTTCATGGGCTTTTATGTTGCTGTATCTCTGTAGCTGTATTTTTGCCGTATCACCCAAATCTACAGTAAACACGCTCAGCCTCTGAATGGCAAATGACCGAAAATCGCTCCAGGTCTGCTGGATGCTGAATCGTGCCCTTGTGTAGCATACTTTCCCTGTGAAATAAAAAAAAGGGCTTTTTGTGCTGTAGAAGCCCAGCGATTAATTTTAAGGCAAGTAAACATTTGTAGACACACACCTCAGTGTTGTGTTGATGGCTAAGAGAAGTCCGTGTTGTCTTTCAACATGTCTGAGTCAATTAACTTATTTTCAGTTCATCGACCTTTTCCACATGCTGTTAAATACAACTTTCTTTGTGGGTCATTTGCAGCCTGAGAGGTCAGACAGATAATTAACCGCTCTCGCGTTGCTTAAGAAAAGCATCATGGAAAGTCTCTGGAGCCTATTGTTTGGGCTTGTGGTCACTCAGTAGCTAGTTATGGAAAGATATGTTGGATGACACTGAACGTCAGTAATAGCGAGGCATTTTTAAGAATGTTCACATGTCCTTTCGAGCGCATAACTCCTCGTCATCTTTCTCTCTTACAGGCCAGCCCCTTCGAGTCCAGGTCAAACCAACGGGATCAGTTCCACAGAGCAACTGGTGGGCCGTTTCAAGGTCAGTGTCCAAGGACATCCACTGGCTGCTCTTTTGTGATTTGACAATCTTTTTTTTTTTTTTTTTTTTTTTTACAGTCAAAATAAACTCTAAATTTAGAAAACGAGCAAATGAAACGTTTTGAAGTCTTGCGTATCCAAGCCGCATTCCGTTTTATTGTAACGTCTGTCTCGGATCGCATCCTTGTGTAAAAGCTATTTAGGAATGGCTGGTTTGGCGATCAAGAGTCTAAAGTGCAGGGTTTAGACGGCCTGTCGTGTTATTTGTGGACGAGCGTAGACACGAGGCAGAAGAACCGAGGCCTAGGGTTTGTCCTGTAAACCCACACTGGCTGTGTACCTTAACAGAAAAATATTTTGCAATGCCATTCTTCTTTCTTTTCATTCATTAATATATAGGCAGTGTTTGTCCTAATAATAGTTGAATATCGAATACATCACGGAGTCTTTTCTGTCTTCAATATAGTCTTCTATTCATTCACTGACCTTATGAAAGAGCTGAGATAGATGCATCTTGGATTAAAAAAAAAAACAACTTTTTTGGCTGCCCCTCAAAGGTTTGTTTCAGGGGATATCATTATGAATTCTGATTAGATTTTTGCTGAACACAAGAAAAGGTCTGCTTCCCATTAAGGAAGGAAGACGGACCACTGCCTGCTGCGCTGTGACTTATAGACTGTCAGGATGAACTCTGATGAAACCTAGTAATATGAGATTAACCCTTTTTTTTTTTTTTGGGTTCCTCTGTGTATTGTCCAAGGAACCTGAGAACGAAAGAAAGCTGATAATATCATAAATCGTCAGCAGGTGTTCCTCTCTGTGTACCAGAACGAGGACAGCGAGCACCAAGGAAGGAAAGGAATGCACTATTAATACATTAGACCTATTCATGTTTTATGAGCGATAGCTCGCATTGTGTTGTAGTAAGGAGTAAACATTATACATCGAAGGCTGTACAAATCCAAACTCGAGCTGCATCAAGATCCACGCCGACTCGTTTAGTCTTGAATCGAATCATGAGGGGTTGTGAGATTCCTACACCTTAGCGGTGACGCAGTTCTCTATTCGTTTCTGTAGGAAACCCTGCATGTGAGGGATGAGAACCAGAACTACAGAGAGTACTCCATCTCCAGCCCCAAATCTTTCTCTCCAGGCCCATACTCTCCAGAGCCACCCTCCAGCCCTGAACGTAAGGGGGACAGGATCACGCCCACCACGAAGAGGTAGCAGCACGACACACTGCCGCTATTCATATAGCCGTACACTTACCTGAACGATTCAAATAAGAAGGATATTGTGCTCATGGGTATCAGGAAGCATGCTAACTATATACTCTTGTTGTGAATTTGTTTTTGCTTGAGCCACTGAATTTCCGAGCAACCAACTATACGGTTTCTGCTAATTTACTTCCCTGTCAGTATTAGCCATTTCTGAGTTTCTCTCCTTGTAAGATTAATATCCCAGGAATCTGGAACGCAGCCACACGTTCCTCGGTCAAATATGCTGCCGATACAGTATGTCTATGATTAATGCTTCATAACTGTAATTACCTAAATGAGTTGTGAGCTGTATAAACAGAACGTTTTGTTTCAGTAACAGAGCAGGCTTAGTTAGGAAGATGTGCTATTAGTCACATAGAGCCTGTTCTCTCAATTGGCGCACAATTTCCACCCCCCCCCCCAGTTAATTTTAGTCACTGTTGAGAAGAGATGACGTTAAGAGATTAAATATACTAAACGTGTTTATTCTAGCCATAGCGAAATGGAAATTGTACTTAAAGCAGTTATGCAGCTGTATGACTAAACCTAGACTGCTAGTTTTCAGGTCTAGTTTTCAGTTCAGTTAAAGTGTTCTTTAGAGTATCGTTTCTCCAAACCTTTTGCAGCCAGGGACTCTTTCAGCTGTAAAAATTAATTCCACGGACCCCTTGTTGAATGTAGAACATAATCCAGCTATTCAAATATTAAGATTTTTTTTTCTCAAATGCGCACAATAATATTTTGACTCTTTTATCAGAGCTTTTTATTCATGAGCTTGAACAAACTGACGGAGCACGTTATGTCCACATTGACATTTATTATTTATAGACCGACTTGTTTTTGAGCTACGGTTTTCCGTTCTGACCAAAACCTCAGTAATAAATACAATAATATTGATAATGTTGGGTTGTGATTACGACCAGTGCAACAACAAAAAAAACTAACATTGTGGACAACCTGGCAATATCCAGAAAGTGTATAAAGCGCTCGCTTCTGAAAGTCTTATTCTTGACTGTTATAATGGGCCGTTTGGGGCGGGGGGGCCCCCCCAAAATCACCCCTAATCCCCCACTGAGTAGACAGCATATGTCACGAAGAGGATGCCATTAGTGAATGAGAATCCAGCAGCGGAAGCAGTCGCGAAAACATGTTGCTGCACAGTCAGGTGCCCTCAGTGGGTACCAAATGATGGTGCACGGTTATTGACAATAATTGAGATAAATGAGATTGCATCTGGCACTAATCTGCGTGTGTTAGGCCTTGGATACTTAATGCCAAAAATAAAAGCCCCCTACTCACCATGCCCTCAGTTTTGAAAAGACCCCCAAACCACCACCACTACCATACACACAGTACTACTTTTGGTATCCTATAATGAATACTGTATCAGTTGAGCTTCAGAGGGACTTGGGCACATTCCACATGTCATTCCTTGAGAGTGAGAGAGGTTTGACGTGATTTACTGAGGGATTAGCGTAATAAGATCTGGATAATTCCGACGTAGTTCAGTTCCAGCAGCGGGTGCTCGAACAGTCTGGGCTGAAAATTGCAGCAAAGGCTGTGACGCCCATCAGCCACCTCGAATATTATCCCAACGTCTTTACCTCGACAATTTCACACCGATTCACACCTCCAGGTTTCACCGTCTATCATGTGACTAAAAATTTTTATATATATATATATATATATATATATATATATATATATATTTTATTTAAAAAAAAATTGTTTTTTTTTTTTGCCGGACAACAAATCCAGTACGTATGACTTGAGTGAAAAATCTTCTTAGACATGTAGCAGTTCTGCCTGACTGATCTTTCTTTTCCAGTCATGTCCTTTTTTTGTTCAGTTGTTGTCCTGAATATCAACCCAACATACTGTCACTTCAGCTCCAGTTTTCGTTAAAGGGGAATTATGTTAAACAGCAGGTTTTAAACTGTCATTCTTTTTCACTTTTAGCCCAGTGTTCCACTCCTGGACTCCTGAAGAGAAAATCACCAGTAACCGACTGTCCAGGCCACTTTCCCAGGTAGGACCCTTTAACACCACTACATCTACATGCCTGTGCTAGTGTGGACTAAAGCCAAGCCACTACACAGTTGGCCTTTTGCTTTTGCCAGAACATGTACAAACGATCCCTTTAAGACGAGTTCATGTGTTCATGACCGGGATGGACGAGTCACAAATCCACTAGCTAGCCACCAACTAGTACATATGCTGTAGTTTGAGCATCGAGGTGCGTCACACCGTATTTAAACAAACATACCAAATAAAAACTTAATAGCAAGTCGCGTTTTCTCGTTCTCGGCCTTCTGTACGAGGGAAGAAAGAAAGAAAGAAAAAAAAAACCGCTGAGGACCGCTAGACTACTGAGCCGAATTGTCCACCAGGTAGCTATGAATAATAAATGAACAGCCCAGACATGTAATCATTTTGTAACCCAGGCTACTGATTTGTCCACTCCTGCATGATCGTTATCTGCATGTGACCTCATGCGATTGAGTTTTTAAATAGCGTTCATAAATAATCTTGCTGCCTCATGAAAGCCAGGGCTTTGGAAAGTATGAATGTTGAGAGAATCTAAAGACAAACTTCATCCGTTTTATGATGTTACCCTGCTCGACGGGGTGGAACGTCTATAAACTTTAGGAGAGCTCATTTCATCAGACCGGCAAGCTGGAAATTGTTAGTTCAAAAGATCACCGTGAGGAAGAGGGCGATTAGACGAAGGGAAAGAATGAATTTGACCCGCTTAGCGGCTCCTCCAAAATGCATCATGGGGATTTAAATATTTAACCGTTAGTCGAGTAAGGCTAATGAGCTCCTTAGTACGTTACAAGCTAGAAGAGAGAAGGATAAATGTTCAGCGACGGACGACAGGGAGAGAATATTGTGCTCCTTCTGTTAAAACGGAGTGGATTATGTGGTGGGAAAATTCATCGAGATATGCGAGCTATGCCTCATCAGCCTGACTCCCACAGAAGTCTGCTCAAGACAGCTGACAGAACAGGAAAAAACAAGCAGAGCCCTTTGATGGCTGATAGCATTCCAGTCATGTTCTGAATGCTGTGGACGTTGGATAAACATACACTCTGTGACATGGCTTATTAAACTCGGTGACGTCTCGGTTCCCCTGGCAGAAACAGTAAGACCCTTACAATGTTGTCGGTTTTGAGTGGTCATGGGAGGATTCCAAATCAGTTCCCTTGCACTGGTCGTGGGGGGTGTGTGTGTGTGCGCGTGCAAGCTCTTCAGGATA
The DNA here is from genome assembly GCF_023375685.1 of Ictalurus furcatus. Lineage (NCBI taxonomy): Eukaryota > Metazoa > Chordata > Actinopteri > Siluriformes > Ictaluridae > Ictalurus > Ictalurus furcatus. Next base: position 5,611,972 of record NC_071259.1, read on the forward strand.
TAAACCTGTAATTAAACATGTGATGCTCAACTAGCAAACCTGAAGCCCAGTTTAGAAAGGGGTCGAATTAAATTTTCGAATGAAGAACGTCAGCCATCTTTCTTTCTGCAGCGCAATGTGTAAAGTTATGCAGATGCAGGTTCAAACGCTTCAGTTTATATTCGCATCAATCATCAAAATGGGGAAAACATGTGATATCCGTGACTGACTTTGATTCCGGCAGCGTTGTTGCTGCTGCTGCCAGATGGGCTGGTTTGAGAATTTCAGAAACTGCTGATTGCCCGGTATTTTCACACACGAGAGTCTCAACATCCAGCACGCAGCGACTCTGTGGTCAGAAAGAGAATGGCCTGACTGGTTCGAGCGTTACGATAACCACTCTTTACAGCTGTGGTGAGCAGAAAGGTATCGCACTGGGCACAGGCTCACCAAAACTGGACTTTAAAAAAATAAATAAATATTGCAAAGATCCCCGTTTTTGGTTGACAGGGGTGAAACCAGATGTGGTCTTCTAATCTTTAACCCTCTTACCCCGTATGGCCGAAAAACCGGCTTGCCCGTCTTTGATCTATTCCCGTAAGGACGATATACCGGCTTGGTCGTCTATGCCAAATCCCCGTAAGGCCGATATGGAGGATTTACAGTGTAAACGTTTTCCCCGTAAGGTCGGTGTACCGGCATTACTCTGCTATGATTCCTTACTTATTTAATTATTATTTTTTGACCCGGAAGGTTGATGACGTCACGACGTGATTACGTTATCAAGCCGGCATTACGATGAAGCTGATCCAAGCGTGAATATTGGTGTACTAGTAGAAGTGAACTAAAAATGCCAAAGTGAAAAGCTAATCGTGTTCCAGCTAAAGTCACACCTACAGTGAACACAGGTACATCTAAAACAGTGGGGGGGAAAAAAAGAAACAACATACAGTTACACAGGTGAGAGTGAGGATTCTAGATAGTGACAGCAGTGAAAGTTCAGGCGATGTTGAAACCGAAACTGATAGAGACGCAAACTCTCCTGATTCAGACCCTGATCCGTCTTCATCTTCAGCATCAACCGGTGCGACCGACACTGCAGGGGTCTGGAGTCATAACGCGACCATTTCTGTGCATTCGTGAAAACACAACCTGCTGGTCTGATTATCACCAGAAACTTGACTTTTGGCACTAAAATGCATTTATTTATTTATTATTTATAAAGGCACTGACCACGCTGATGCTCGTATGGTACTTCTAAATGAGTAGAAGGATTTTAGCGAGCGTTTTTTCGTAATTTCTGTAGTTAAGAATTGTGCTCGAAGTTTAGTAAAAACACTGAACTGCTTCATTTTCAAAGTAATATTACACACATACGTTATTATAAGTTGTTTCAAGGCCTAAAAATGTTCAAATTAAAATGTTGATTTTGGCCCAGGAACTCAGGGTTGGCGTGCTGTTTCTCTGGGGAATATAGGGTTATGGGACATAATACTGTGGGAACTTCGGGGTAAGAGGGTTAAGCCTATCTGCCTCAAAGTTACTCTCTCTCTCTGTCTCTCTCGTTGTTGTATCTTGTCCGCCGGGCATCTGTGAATAAATAGCTAATAACACAGACAAAAAAAAAAGAAAGAAAACTGTGTCCTGAGCACATGGGTTGCGGATTTGTCCACCCCTACAAATATCAGTGCAATGTTTCAAAAAGAGAATTAAAATTCCGGTTTAGTAAAACGTCCTCAGTTACACGAACGCTGAAACTTGTGGTGCAGCAGCGCTATAGGAATGTTTAGAAATGCTGTGGACCGTAACATTCATCTCGATGGCCATTAATCCAAACCCGGGTCCTGCAGTAAATCTGAGCTCGCACATCGACTAACCCCTGCTCGCTGTACAATTACCGCACAATTTACTGTCGGTCCGAACAAGGGTCAGCGGCCTGTTTAGTGTCCCTCCGTCCCTCCGTCAGCAACATTGCCGTCATTCCTGTCGCGCCTCTCGTTCCCACTTCTGAAAGGGGAATAACAATAATGTGTTTTTAGAAGGGGATTTGTAGCTTTGGTTGTTTTGATATAGAGAGAGTCGTTCTGAACTGCGTGAGCCGGATGCTGAAACTCGGAACACGCTGCCGAGGAAGGTGACTGATGTTTCTGTCATGAACGTGACCGTGTGTTCGGTCTTCATTATCAGAAGGAATGTGAAGATCTGTACGCCCTGTGGGTCAAGACGAGCTCGGAGCGCAGGGAAAGGCCGAAAGGGGACGAGGCGCGCTCTGCATGGTGCCAGAGAGGGGACAAACATTTCCCTCGCATACTTCTGAAGATCCGTTCGCCCATTCTCATCATTTTTTATCCTCGACTGGAATCTATCTTTCTGTTTTTCTGCCTTTCCTCCCATCTCTTCAGGGAGCACTTTGTATGCATACTTGGGCTTTCAGTTTGCCCCAGTACTATTTTTCTTTTCTTTCCTTTCCTTTTTTTTTGGGGTGGGGGGGGGGGTGTGTCCATAATTGTGTGAGGGGGGGGGGGGTGGAGGAAAGTGTGTGTGTGTGTGTGTGTGTGTGTGTGTGTGTGTTGTAAACTGTGTTCTCTGTAGATTTTGCCTTCATTTGAAATCCTGTTATAAATCTGTAAAATGTTCCCCCTCATCCATTTTCTTGATTTGTGGTTTGGCCGTACAGTTTGGGAGGGAAAGCACCGTGTATTCCTGCAGCTCAGAGGCACGAGATCCAGCCACCCACTTCCTAGAATTCACGAGGTGCTGTGCGGTTTCTGCTTGATGAAAAAGCGACATGATGTTTGGCGAGGCCTTCGGTGCTAGATCAGGTCCACCGTAGGGTCTCTCTCTCTCTCTCTCTCCCTCTCTCTCTCTCTCACATATACACACGCATGCACGCACACACGCATGGAGCCTGTGTTTCTCTCTATGTGTTCTCTGAATACTGCGAGACATTGTGTTCACATCGGTATCAGGTGATGGAGCGCATTTTAGACTTCTCCATTCACTTGGTCTTTAAGCAGAGACGTTGTGAGTAAAGCAGGGAAATGTCCATTTAAAAAGCGCAGGCTTTGCTGGCTGAGAGAGAGTCAGGCGGAGAGCGGGATAAAGAGGGTGTATCCATCAGTGCTGCCTCGCAGGGTGTAGTGTGTCCTGAGAAAAGTGGCACGTACAATGGAGGCTCTGATGCAAAGCACTCTGGGTGTGTGGTGTTGGCTTTCCCGTCCATCTGAAGCACAGGCTGCTCCTTGTGTACCACAGCCTGGTGGAGATGTGTGAAGCAGCAGGAGGAGGGGGGGAAGGGGGGGTCTATCCTTCCCTCTGTCTTCCTGTCTATCTCTCTCTAAATGTCTCTCCCTTCCCTGTCTCACTCAATCTCTCTCTCTCTCATTCTCTCTCCCCCTCTCCCATCCTTCCCACTGTCTTCCTGTCTCTCTCTCTCTCTCCCTCTCTAAATGTCTCTCTTCCCTGTCTCACTCTCTCTTTCTCTTTTTGTCTCTCTCTATCTACCCCTGTCTCCCTCTCTTTCTCTCCGTCTCCTCTGTTTCATTCTCTTGCACTCGCTTTCTTCTTGCGCCCCCCCCCCCCCCCCCCCCAGTTAAATTTAACCCTTCTCACTTCTCCCCCTCCTCTTACCAATGACCCAGAAGCATCAGGGACACAGAGGTGGCCCTTGTGCGTGTTGGGACAGGCGGACTGGTACAATCGCTCGCTTTTCTCTCTTGTTCTCTCTAATCGTCTCTTTGTCTCTTTCTGTTTGCTTTCGTTAGACGCCTCAGTGTCTGACAGAAACGGACCTAGTTTTAGTGCGCTGTTGACTACTGAATCATTCCTGCTGCTGGGCATCACATTTTCATAATTGTAGGCATAGCACTGCGGTTTGTGGACACTCGATTGCTTCTGCGTCACTACCAGCTAGATTGAAAAGCTACTATAACGAGCAGCGATTAGCTGTGTTATACAGCGGTTCAGACGTGACGCAGCGTTTTCATTTCATTTCATTTAATTACATTTAATTGTGTAGGGAAACTATTCCACTGTTCCCGTTGCACCTTTTTTTTTTTTTAAATCTCTTCCCATGACGGTGTGTTAAAAATGACGCTTGGATTTACACACACACAAAAAAATCATTATTTTATGTTGTTGTATCTCAGACATTTTTTTTTTTAAAGAATAATAATTGACCTTGTTTAGGCTTTTTTTTTTTTTTTTTTTTTTTTTTTTTTTTTTTCTGGGCATTTCTCCTTTTATTTATCTTGATGCTTTGACTCCGATATTAAGAAAAAGGGACCCACTGAGGAAAGGAGCAAATGTAATAAGAGTACAGAAAGATTCGTAGGCGTTATTGATCGAGAGAGAGAAGGCAGGTTTCAGTGAGCTTGATCGAGAGCTTATGCTTTGTTACACACTCACACAGATAAACACTAGAGGATTTATTGCAATCCTCCTTTTCTTCATGTCATGTGTGCAAGTAATTTTACTTGTGGCTTCCCTTAATTTGAACCTCTACTAGATCAGTGCTTCCTTTTTGTTTTTTTTGTTTTTTTCTTTACTACTCATCTTGGGGGTTTTTTTTGTTTTTTTTTCGAGATCACTTCCTCTTCTCTCATCTTCCCAGTGGAACAAGCGACCTGCTATGCTCGAACCCCAGATTGAAGTCCAATTTTAGTCCATTAGGGAAACACCCCAGCGTGCAGCAGAGGAGAAGGAAGAGCATGTCTGTTGTGTGCATTAGGAAGCTGGCTTTTGTCTCCACCAGGGAGAACATGCTGCCAAACCTAGCGTGGCTTTGGCGCCGAGTTCCTGCCTTGAAGATTGCTCTTGACGACCCAATGCCCAGCTGGGTCTGCCCATGGTGACCGTTGTGTGGTTACCAACGGTTGCTGAAGCGGCAGGCCACATCCTGTTCAAGGGCCTGTGTGTTTGGATATAAATAAGAACCAAAGCAAGGTACTTAAAGTACCTTTGACCTTGCACACCCACAAACATACACACATACACTAATCCAGACATGTTGATTTCATCTAATTCAGATTTTGTATTCACCCACACAGACACACCCATGTCCTTGTAGAGCTCTTTGTTTTAGTTTCGTTCAAAGGAAACATGCTCCTCTTGCTGTCTCTCAGATGGAGTGGAGATGTCACAGATGAGCTCCATTATCCCAACTCATGTTTATTTCTGCAGTCTTCCTTTAGTGCAGTCCTGTGTGTGTGTGTGTGTGTGTGTGTGTGTGTTCTGTGGCGCATCAGAAGACTTGTGGAACCTTAACACGCAAGTCTATCAGCATAAAGTTTGATCCACATTTTGTTTCTTAACAAGAAACACATTCAATGGCCACTTCTTCACTAGAAACTAATTCCATGTGAACTTTGCAGACCTCAGGTCAGTGATTAACTCTTGGTCTACCGCCATCGGGCCCTTGGACCGATCATCAGTGGTCGAGATTAGCATTTATTTAGCCATCAGTTACTGTTCGGAGCCTTCCAGACTTCTCCATCTCTTTCATTAGATTTGTTTTCTATTTTTTTTTTTTTTTTTAAATGCTGCTTCTCATTTTAGAAAAATAAGACTGGAGATTAGAATAGCTGAAAAGTACTCTTCCAGAGAGAGTATGGCCGAAAACCACTTTGGCACTGTCCCTGGACTCGAACTCGGACACAAGCGCTCTGCTTTATGTATATGGAGACACTAGGGGACAGTTCTAAGCTTGGGGCCCTCTGTATTTATCTTGGCCCTATTTAGCCTATGATCGTGTGTGGATATGCCAGCATGCATGTGTTTCAGCACAGTTACTTATTAGATCTCTGCTGATAAATCCAGAGGTCTTACCCCCCCCCCCCAATAGTCTTGTCTGTTCGTCCTCTGTCAACGCAACGTTTGATTTGTTATTCTTTCCTCAGAGTCAGAAAATCAAATGAGCTGGTTGGACAGCATCACTTTCAGGCCCCCTCGGAGGCAGTAGAGCTGTAGGACCTGAGGCTGCCAGGGTTTACGGGGGAGGTTTTGGCTGGCCGAGGACACGGCCTGTTTTATGATTTTTGGTGCGGTTTTAATGGAATAGGCCTGAGTGGTAGGTCAACATTCCAAACATTGTCAAGGTAACCAAGATAGATTTATATATATAATTTTGTTTAGTCCTGCAAACTAAGGTTTTAGACCTACACCACCTGAATTGCAGTGGTGGCTCAGTGGTTAAAGGCTGTGGGTTATTGATCAAAAGGTCAGGATTTCAAGCCCCAGCACTGCCAATGTACCACTGTTGGGCCCTTGGGCAAGGCCCTTAATCCTCGGTTGTATAAATGAAATGTATAAGTTGCTCTGGATAAGGGTGACTGCCAAATGCCATAAAATAAATAAATAATAATAAAAAAGATTCACTGCTAGATTTTTTTCATTGTCACATGAAGAATTCCAGGGAAATAAAAATGGCTTTGGCAGTCGCACTCCCTACCTCCCACAGGGGAGTCCAGTTCATTAGTGAGTGAGCTTTCTACTGCTGAACTAAGTGGTTCCCAGCCATGGTCCTGGAGTGACCCTTTCAGGAATAATTAGTTGTCTTTCCTGCTATAACACACCTGGTTGGCTTATTCGGCTAATTACCAGGGTTTTCCTAAGATTACGGCTGCCTTCGATTCTACCATCAAAAGCAGCAGGGATGCCTCTATCTGAAATGATCTTTCCGTGAGGTAGTGCCGTGTGGAAATGCTCGAGCAAATCAGATTCGACATTTTCCGTTTCAGTCCCCCGACGTATATTAACCGACACGACAAGGATCATGTGCCAAAAAATAAATAAATATATATATATATATATATATATATATATATATATATATATATATATATATATATATATATATATATATATATATATATATATATAAATTTTTTTTTAAATTTATTTATAGGAAGCAAAGAGTCAGATTGGATACTGAGGGGATATCAGTATCAGGTGGTTTAAAAACTTGGAGCTTATTTATCGTATTCATTCTGTGTAGTATGTTTTCTACTCTAACCTCGCCGGTAGATGAACTGTTTGCCCCTGCTGTTTTAGTTTTTTCTTCTTTTTTTTCTATTCAAAATAATAATGGCACAAATTCTCTCAGCAGAATGTCCATCAGTTACTCATTTTAATAACTGTTTAGAAGAGTTGCTTTCCATCACTTGAATATGAAATGACTAATGGTTGCTGTGGGCACATCCGAATCGCACGAGTTCAACGTGTTTGAGCAGAGACCGTGTGCTTGGCCGGAGTAGACCAGAGATGGAAATGACTGGTAGACCAGTGATTATGTAACAGCTCATTACTCTGATGTAATGCAGCCGAGATGGGCGAGTAATGGACAGGTCTCCGTAATGGTAGTTTAAGTTGTAGCTCAGCTTTTTGGCAGTTATAATGCTGTTGGACAGAGACCGAAGTAGGCTGACTTGGGCTCGTGTGAGATTGAATAGCCTGAAAAGCCTATAAAAGAGTTTTTAAGCACTGACCAGTGCAGTATTTAATCATGTTCTAATTCTCATCATTAACGTTATTTGTGAAGTGTTTGATTCGGCAGTTTGTAGGCTTATTTAGTCCGAGCTTTCAGTTTTTGACCATTTAAAGCCAGGATTTATTCTTTATTTTTTTTGTTGGGATCCATAATAAATATAGTTGAGTCGTGTTAACTGTGTACTTCTCTAATATTAAACATACACTGAGGGAGAACAGCCGAGAGCATATGAGATGGGGGGAGAGGGCGGGGCTTCCAAGCAGTGCCGGTTAACTGGTCAGCCATTCCAGATTCACATGTCGGTTGGCTCATGTAACGTTGTTATTGGAGAGAAGGGATGGCTCGTGCTAGTGTATGCCGGAGCACCCATGTAAAACGCATAACGGTTGGCAAGTCTGCTATTAACCTATAACATAATCAGAATAAACGTCATCGGATATCGTGGCAGTGTAAAATCATGTAGGGACGATTTAGGCTCGTCATAGAACAACTTATGTTGTCTGTATCAGGGAAACTGTAGAAAGCACTGTGTAAAGTAAAAACCATGAAAGAAACCCAGACAGCGGACAGAAGCGGGTGAAGAAGTCATCTCAGGTGGCTGTTTGATCAGGCAGTGATTTATAATGCTCTATAATTACTCTGTAAACCCTTTACCCGCTCACACACCCTTCAGCCTAGACGGCTGAGGACGGAGGGAGATTATCTCACTGTAAACGATAGCTCCTCTTAGAGAGATTTATAAGACATTTCAGACCCATTAGAAAGCAGGAGGAACAGCTCCTCAGCAGCTGGCCCACACACGCATCACCTCCTCCTCCTCCTCTTACCTCCAGTCATCTAAAACACAGCCATTGGTTTATTTTGTTTAACAGGAGGCTTGAGTCTCACTTCAGCAGAGCGCCTTTTATAAATAAGGATACACTTGCAAATCGTGCATATTACATTTAGAGGACGTGCAATAATTAATTATATATTTTTAATTACATATTTTTATATAAACACTTGGTAAGGGTAGTGGGGTTAAAAAAGTTCCAGAAAAGTCCATTTCAAATGTTAGTTCATTCATAACCGAAAAAGTATTACACATGCACCCGATGCTGTGTTGTAGTAGTGTGTAATGTAAACTCGCCACATATAATACATGCCGCATGTCATCTAAAAAGATGAATCCAGCCAACATTTCAAGCAACTCCGACCAACTACTCATTTTAAGCCGTGTACAATGAAAGCATTTCACTGTGAGGGAAAGACATGTTTGACAGTCCTAGCTTGTGGTCCTGCCATCTCTCTGCTGTTTATATGTCATATTAAAGAGTGGAGAAAGAAAAAGGGAGTAAATGGTCTGCATGTGATGCGGTCCTGAGAAGAAACAAAACCTTAAGCAGGACCATATGTCTGATGAGCTCGAAATTCGGCTGCAGTCGGACAGCACGAAACGACGAATTTCTCTCCGAGTTGTCTGTCGTCTTTCTCTTCTTCTCTCTCTTATTCATAGTAACAGTGTGATCTTTGGTGGCGGCGCCCCACCCACACAAGTGTGAAGGCATCAGAGGCCATGGGTAAAGCAAGTACACCCACCGCTGGTCATTCATGCAGTTATCCAATCAACCAATATGGCAGCAATGCAATACATAAAATCTTTATTATTCATGTCTTTGCCTAATAAGAGGGGACGCCCTAATGCTGTTGTAGCCCACACACCTCAATGTTCACCATGTTGTACGTTTGAGATGCTTTTCAGCTCATCTCCGTTGTAAAGAGTGGTTATTTGAGTTACCGTAGCATGCCTGTCAGCCCAAATCATTCTGGCTATTTTCTTCTGACCTCTCAGCAAGTTGTTTGCGAACTGCCGCTCACTGTATCAGTAAGTTTACACGGACAACAATAATCCGATATTAACCCGATTTAAGACGATACTCTGATTAAGAAACTAGCATGTAAACAGCGATTATTGATGACCTTAATCCGACTAAAGTCATACTCGAAGTAAACACAAATGGAATTAAGACGTGTGGAGTATTCCGGTTTTAGTCGCATTATCGACGTGCGTTACAGACATGTACACACCTTAATCACACTATTAACGTCATGTGGGAGTTTTCACCACATTTTGCGACAGGACGCGCGCACACACACGGCAGCGCTCAACCGTTTGACGGAAAACGAGAGCACGGCTGCGTCTGAAACCGCGTACTTACCTGCTGTATAGTAGGAGAAATACATGTGTTTAGGTAAGTACGCGGTTTGGGACGCAGCCCACGGCTTCAAGCAGTCGTCTATTTGCACGTATAGCGTGACAAATAATTAACCGCACTTGAAGCTTTCGTAAAATTAAAAATGAAAACGCCAAAAACTGTATACGGTTCCATAACGAAGACGGACTGTATGTCGATACGTGAAATTCTGGAGGGACGTCGGACGGCGTGGCGCGGTGACGTAATGACGTGTGCTGTTAATCCATCTATGATCTATAACATGTAAAACGGGAACATGAAAAGAGTATTATAAAAACGACTCGTAAACACCTTTTATTGAGAACATTGTCTTATTCAGAATAAGATCAATAATTTGATTACTTCTGTCCATGTAAACATAGTCGTGTTTGTTTATTTATTTATTTATTTATTTATTTATTTATTTATAACCATTCTGTGTAGCCTATTGTGTATGAACAGATTTTGAAACGCTCAGACCATCCCGTCTGGCTGCATCAACCCTGTAACCCAAAGTTAGAGATCACATTCCCCCCCACACTGTGTTCCCACGTTTGACCTGTGTTACTGCCACATGTTGCATGAATGAGCAGGTGTTTTAAATAAAGTGGTCAGTGAGTGTAACATTAAAAAAAAAACAAAAAAAAAAACGTTTTATAACTAACTAGCAGCTCAAACCATTGTATAACCCAGAAACTTCAGTTTCAGTCAGATGCGTCTGCAATTTAATGGCGTGTGGATGTAGACCTTGCAAATAATGTGTCCAGTAAGAGGTTTTAGGTGTAACTCGGTATTAAAACATCACAGGGTTCAGGTAATGGGGTCTGAGTGTCTCACTTACACATGATCATCGTCAGCGTTCGGCGCTCACACTTCCACACATGCAGCAAACCTCATCGGCTCTGATGACCACTTTGTTCACCGTCGTATGGTTTATATCGGCTCTGTGTGGGTTCTTTCATCTCGGCAAGAGGTCGCCGGGCACGGTCATCGCTGCTGTGTTCAAGACGGAGCCTCTAGGTCGACGACCAACGCACGAGGGAAGAGTAAAGAGCTATCGCGAATACACACCGGCCCAACTGTATCGTCCTGCAGATTATAATAACAGTATGCAAGGATCTAAGTCGACAGACATCATTATCACGGGTCCTCACACCCCACCCCTAGACGCGAGCACACAGCGTGGCTGTAATGACAGAGCAGGAGGAGTAATGCGGGTTCAGAGCTGTTGACGCTGCTGAGCTAACCTTCAGCAGTGGCCACATACAAACGTTCAATCGTCCTGTTGCAAACCAGTGCCCTCTTATCATAAGAAGCCAACTTGCCATTTATACGCGTGTGTGTGTGTGGGGGGGGGGGGGGGGTTCATGCTTGGAGCAGTGAAAAGATATTCCCTTTTACAGTCTTGTTTTGCTCCTGAAATGTTCTCATTATGTATTTGCGTCATGGTTCGTTACAAACATCTCAGGGCGAAGGCTGCTTTTAACCAGCTCCTTTCCAACTTGCCATTTTTGGGCCTCCACCTGCAACCCCGCCCAGTAATGTTTTGCTCCTAAAAGGAGGATGAGGGTAATGATTACGATCTCAGGCTTTTTACTGAAGGCAGGCCTTTTTTGAAGGCATGAGGATTATTGCAAACACATGCCCACCAATCCCCTTTTCTCTCTCTCTCTTTTTTTTTTTTTTTTTTTAAACTTCTTTTTCTTTTTATTGCCTTTGATAGCTCCATGCTGTAATGGGAAGAGACGGTTATCATAACCTGATTAATCTGCTCATATCATCTATTAATGTACACTTGCCATAAATCTCTCCTGTATCTCAGATGAATCATGATTCTCAGTATACTGTTCCCGCTCTTGCCTGAGGACTTCTAGATATCAGTTCTGTTTCCACGATTGATGCGTGTTCTTGGTTTGAACCTACTTATATTGAGACAGATGCAAGATTGTTGATCTGTCCGTGATCTCCAACCAATTGGTGTGTTAATTCTTCTCTCAGATCATGTTTGTCGAGTCCAACCCCAGACACCAGCTTCATCATAATAATAATTCTTTAGATTTCTATAGCACTTTTCTAGGCACTCGAAGCGATTGACATTGTATGAGGGGAAATCTCTTCAAACACCACTACTTGTGTGTCTCATCCACCTGGATGATGGGATGGCAGCCATAGTGCGCCAGAACACCCACCACACACCAGCTATTGATGGAGAGGAGAGTCATGAAGGCACTCAAATGGGCTCTAAGACCTCAGGAAGTGATGACCAGTCCAGAGTGAATCCCGCAGTGAGGATCCCAGTGTCGTGTCCTTGATAAATGACACACGAGCTGGGTGTGCATCACCATTTATACTGTTGCCCTGTCGAATTCTCGATTCTGATTGGCTAATTGACTGCAAGGCAAGCCGCAGGTGTATATCAATGTGCTGGTTCTAATAATCGTTTCTATAGTGACCGCTCCGACAGTTATTAGACAAGTAGGCAATCATTGTCGTTGTCAGTCAGTGTTTCCTTTGGAATCTGGGACTCCACCATGGAATCAGTGCAGTTGGATATGGGTCCTGTTTACACCCGGTCACTTCATGCGTTTTCTCTGATCGGATCGCTATCTGATTTGTTAAAACGGTTCCATTTACACTCGATGCGTTTTAGCGAAACGGATATGAATCCAATCTTCTGTTCCCGCGCAGAATGCAAATACACATTTCCGCTGAACTGAAATGGCAGCCACTGTTATTTTTGCTCTATTCGGCTTTGCGAATGCAGTCGAAAAGAAAGCAAAAATGCTTGCTACAACGCTTACGGAACAGAAGGCAGCACTTATTATGTGCAGCGTTTTTGCTGTAGGCAGTACTAAACTTTAAAACCCAGCGAGATACCTGGATGAAAGCTTGGAGTCGGTATATAGTGCTGGCTTCTTTTTTTTACGGCTAAAGCGAGTGACTTACTTCCGTTCGGGAGGAGAAAAGCGCTGACTCGTGGGGTTTCAACCAAAAGATGCATTTACACTTGTACGGTTTCGTCTGGAATTTGGATTGGAATCTGATTTAAATCCGTCTCGATTGCGTTTCAGGAGGCATTTACACCTGGCTATCCGATCAGAGAAAACGCCTGAAGGGACCCGGTGTAAACAGGCCATTGGAGAGTGAGTCCTGAGATGCGTTTCTGCTCACCACATTTGTAAAGAGTGGTTATTCGAGTTACCATAGCTTTCCGTCAGCTCAAACCTCTCTAGGCATTCTGGACATACTGCATCGACCCAACGTTTTCTGGTTTTTTTTTTTTTTTTTTTTTGTCCAGTTTATGTCCACAGTTGCTTCTCAGTCTCCTAATAACGCGTATATTCATAGCTAGTTAATCATCCAGACCGGTGCCCTGTGCAGAAGCGTGTCCAAGCCTGTGTGTATGGAATACGTGTGTGTGTGTGTGTGTGTGAGAGAGACAGACATGTGAGGTGCTAAACCTATGTGTGGTTTCTCCCATTATGACACTAAACAGACATGTAGCACACGGTTATTACACACGCGCGTTATTCTCGACGCTCGCTTGCGTGTAGTTCATATCCGCAAGCTTATGTACGGGTCGCATTAAAAAGTTACAGTGGGTTAAGTGCAGCTGCGAGCGACGGCGTCTACATTCTATCATACCCCTGCTGTAATGCAGCGCAGCCTTGCAAACAACCAATCAGCTGCTTGCATGTTGACGGTGTGACCGTGTTTCTGCAGTTTGCTAAGACACCACTTCCTTAACCAAATACCTGTCATTTATCTCTTTCTTCGGGTGGCATTAATGGCGTCACTTTCTCTTTATTTTTCATCTCGCCCAGCTTTCTCTGACGTGAGATTACTTCAATAAACGTGTAATTACCAGTAGGGAACTCTCTATTTTTTTTTTTTTTTTTTTTTTTTTAAATTTTTTTAAGCTCTGTTTTCTTCCTTATTAACATAGTCTTTCGTCTTGTAAACACGTGTGACACAAGTGTGAAGGTATTGTAATATGTGTGCTATTGTTTTTTTTTTTTTAAATAGAGAGAGAGATGTGTAGAGATCCAGCTAGTTGTTCTTGGGTCATTTAAAAAGCTTCTTGGACATTAGAAAACTCAACACATTATTCTACATAGCTTATTTAAAAAAAAAAAAAAAAAATTTTATAAGTAAGACAAACACACAGGGAGCCTCAATCCAGAGAGCTGAGATCCTGAGGTCCTGTGTGATGCTTCATAACTTCCTCCATTACATAATAGCCCTTGCTGCACGGTTTGGAAAAGGAAGCAGCATGCATTTGTCAAAGCTTTGACCACAGTTTTCCGGCAGCTGTGTGTGTGTGTGTGTGTGTGAGAGATTTGGAATCCCTGATTGCAGTGAGGATGGAGTTTAATAAGGCGTACTGAGCTGTGCCATCCAGAGGAGAAGTGTGTGCATGTAGATTTGTCTCCTAGTCCCAGTCCAACACAAACACCGCAGCACAAAGGAATGTCCTCCTTCCAACGTTAATAATATCCCGGTCCCTGTTAAACTCTGGAGAACTGAGACGTCTGATTTGTTTGGTCACGCAATTGAAACTTAATGGTCACCTTATGGTCACTTAATGTAGCTGATGGGAAATGGGATGTGTTTTGGTAAGCCCTCCCCCCCCGCAACCTTCTCTCTCGCTCTCTCTGGTGCACATTCTATCCTTTCATGTTTGGGTGAAACTTTGCTTTCCTCAGCTTCCTTTGTTTGGGTTTTGTGTGCATTCCATTCAAGCTTATCCAGATCTTTTTATCTGATTGCTCGGGTGTTTGTCGCTCAGCTGCCCGGTAGGGATGACTTTACATCAGATCAGAAAATGTGCTTGAGGGTGGCGTTGGATCGTTGGGAAGCTTGCAGTGAAGATCAGCAGCACGTTGCAGTATGGGAGATGAGGTTTATTTGCAGAACTACTCCAGTCGTCCGAGAGATGGAGAACAGAGCGTTTGGTGTACATCGGCACCATCTCTGCCAGCTGCTTCTGTGGCAAGATGAGGTTATACTGGGTACATGGCATTCTTGTGTGAAGTAGACAAGCTGGGAGTTTCAGGGTTAGAGGTCGATTTGTCTCGTATATAATTTTACCTGTCTAGCCTAACGAAGCTACTCTGACTGCGTGATTGGTAAGAGAGCCGAAACATAATAATATAAGACACACACAAAGCTCTCCATTTACATGTAATAACATCCAGCCCTATCATTATTGCTGTTTATTATATTTAACTTGTTTAATATAGTATTTTTTTTTCTTCTTTTTAAGTGAGAACTCCTTCATTTTAGTGTTCAAGTTTAAAAAAAAAAACAACAAAAAAAAAACCCTGATCTCTGCAGCACCTCAGGATGTGTAAACAGGAACTAAAACAAACACCGTGTACCAGCAACATCCAGCCAATCAGAACGAGGCGGTTCTTCTTGCCGGTCAGTCATGTTACCTGATGATTTAGAAAGCTCCTCCTCCTGTGCTACCTTTCACTGTAGTCTAGGCATGTGTTTTTGAGGACCTGGTTTTGGAGGGAACACTGAAGGGACGGGTGGTTATCTCTTCTAAACAGAACAAGCACGTTCAAATAACTTGCACCAAAATGATCAGTTGGTGGTCAGAATTATTGTTGCAGGACTGGCCTTGAAGCTGTGAGCTTTCATGGACACCCTTTATCACTCTGTTTTGCCCTGTGTGTGTGTGTGTGTGTGTGTGTGTGTGTGTGTGTCTCTCTCTCTCTCTCTCTCTCTCTCTCTCTCTCTCTCTCTCTCTCTCTCTCTCTGGCACACAGTGAGCTGCTCCCACTCTTTGATCCCAGACGGCCTCTCATGCATGGGCACTGGTGGGTGTATGGGCATCCTGGGTAATCCCCTGTGAGCGTGCCAGCGATTCTTGTCCTGGCCTCAGCATGCTCAAGCCACCGTGTTCTGCCAAAGACAGAGATATAACATCGCTACATGTGCTGTAACATTCTAGTGGTGTAGAACCTACAACGTGCACCATATATCCAGTATATTACCATTTTGATAATCGTGGCACAGACGCGTTCGAATCCAAAATCCAATCAAAAACACTTCTTGTGTGTTATGTATCACATTTAATGTTTGATAGTAACTTTGCTACTCTACAGGGTGCCCAGAAGTCTCCATACATGGGGGAAATTAAAACTTTTTAGCAAAATGTCTTCTAAAATCTACAACCAACGTGTTGCTGGCAAACGTAGTCCCGTATGTATGGGGACTTTCGGGATACCCTGTATATGGATAATTTTTAAATCAAAGCTTTACGTTTATGTACGCTATATGATAATTACATTTATTCATAGCCCCTTTTCTACATCAACAGTCGTTTAGCCGCAAAAAAAAAACAACACAAATTCAGTAGATGAGATGTAGAGAACTAAAAATAGAATAAGGCATTTGAATATGTATTTTTGCCACTGAATACATAAATACTTAACTTTTAACAAAATGATTAGCTATTGTGTAGATGACGGATCACTGGAAGAACAGAAGTACACTTGTTTGGCTCGTTACTTGTTGCTAGCAATGCATTGCTGGTTTGTTTGTGTTGTAATTTGTTACTTTCTTTTTTTTTTTTTTTTTTTTTTTTTTTACACTTTCTGTAGAGGCAGACCAGTAAAGCACGACCTGGTAACACTTTACGTGCCACTAAAAATAGTATTTTTTTTTGTACAACTTTTAAAGTATATTTTTTGAAAGTGACTACTCTTAAAACTCTTTAAGTACTCCATTTCTCAGTGCTGGTTCTGCTATAGAGACTGCCCTCTAGTGGTCAGCTTGGTCATTTGCAATTCTCATTCTCAAAACTTTTCAGTGTTTCTTTCCTGTTCAGTTTTGTGTGTGTGTGTGTGTGTGTGTGTGTGTGTGTGTGTGTGTGTGTGTGTGTGTGTGTGTATCCACCATCATTAATTAGTTCATCTCGGCCCAAACACGATTGGTGAAGTGTCCATACAGCCGATCATGCTCGTATGCCCTGCCATCAGGTCTGCGTGTGTGTAGCTGTAATGGGCAGATGTTGCAACTGCACTCTGAACCCAGAGCTGACATGTGAGCACCAGCCATTATGAACTCCAGCGCCAAACATCTGGGAGCGAGCGAGCTCCGTCTCAGTCATCTCATCCCAATCGCTTCCAGCGCTGATATAAATAGCAATCAGACACTAGCCCAACTGGCACGATAAGTGCGCTTACACATGTGTGCGTGCGTGTGTGTGTGTGTGTGAGCATGGACGCTCTGTGTGTGTGTGTGTGTGTGTGTGTGTGTGCGTGTGTGTGTGCGTGTGTATAGTTAAAGTGTAGGCTTGATTCGAATAGCAGTGCTAAATGGCAGGAATGCAGACAAGCTTTCACTCTCACTGAGGCCCACAAAGCCGATGACAGCGAGCGCGCTTAAAGCTTTAGTCAGGATCATAAGCCGATTTACTCATCTTTTGAAGCAGAGATTAACGTTTAATGCCCAGGGGGCAGGTGTGTATGTGTGTGTGAGAACAACTGTGCTCATTTTTCCCACCTGATTCTCTCAGTCTCTTTACCTCATCTCCGCTTTATATGAACCTTTCTTTTCTGTTATGTGACAGAGAAAGGTCGTGAAAGCTCACCTCAGCATATGTCTGCCTGACGTAAAGGAATCTGCTTTAACGAAGCGCACACACACACACACTCATTTTGCTCTAAGTGTTACACATTGTTTCCACTGACTTGTGTGTATTACTGTAGTTAATAATGAGCTGTCTGAGACTAAACTTAACCTCAGGAAACAAAAGATCATTTTGGCTTAACAGCCAGACGACTAACCCCCCCCCGAAACCACACACCCACACACACACACAAACTCTTGTTCAATCCCTATTATGTGCTCTGGCATCTCTAATCAAGTGTCTGTCTATGGAGTTAGTGGAAAAAAAAAAAAAGTTTTTTAGTAGGGACAAGCAAAATGTCAAATCTGTTAGCTTTCTATAATTGTTGGGACCAAGATATAAACACACACACACACACACACTCAGCGGTTCTGTATTATTAATGTTAATATAGACTGATGTCAGTATGCTACATTAGGTCACTGTTTCACATTCCTTTTGATCTTCATCATTCGCTCCAGCTTGTTTGCTGAAACCGAAAACTGATTAAACGTTATGGCACATGATGGCGGCTGGATGGAAAGTTAAACCAGCGTTTCCCAAACTGCTCCTCAGCCTCCCCAGACGGGTCTAGGTTTCTCCGAGCCCCCGAGCCGATCGTACCAAGTAGAGCGAGACGTGAATAACTAGGTTAAAAGTGTATTCGGAGCTCATTATAAACTCTGTCTAGAATACATAGGACCGCTGAAATGACGGAGTGTTAAGGAATGTCTTCAGTTGTTTTTTAGCCAGTTCAGATTGTAACCACGCTGTGTTTCTGTGGGGTTTCAGGAGTTTTCCACGGTGGACTTCCGCAGCAACTCTGCGTCCAGTCGAACTCCGACGCCTCCTGAACGCTACTCGCCACACAGTCCGATGGAGCGAGAGATACCCGTCTCCCCCCGCCGCAACAGGTACACGCAGACATTTAGTCATTCTATCCTTGCGAGGCCCCTCCATTGACTGACTTGCTAATGCATAAAGGAAATAAATAAAGGAACCCTTTAGGGCTTGTTTATTTGTTTCATTTTTCATAAAAACTGCTGTTTTTTTTTTTTAAAAAAAGAAAAAGAAAGAAAAAGTAGTTTTCCTAGTGTCGACCAACCAAATGTCCCCACAATAGCAAAACTGTCTGCTTCCTGTCTCCCCTATCCTGTCATGTATGAGTGATGTATGTATCCTTGTATGAGTGATGTTTGGTATGTACTTTCACCCAAATAGTTTCCAGTCCTATTCCAGATAAGAAATGAAGAACGTTCCTAGAACTTCAAATAAATAATTCCTTTCATTCTGACCTGCTGTTACCACGTTCCACACAGATTTCCTGTTTTAGACCCTAGGGTGTATGTCGTTTTTCAATTCTCACTTGATTTCAGAATGTTTCCATAAATCATAGCACGTGTTTTGGTTCAGTGCTGTGGCTTCATGCGTGATTTTGGCCCGTGACTGTTAATTCGCTTATGCACGCACACGCACACACAATCTTGTTGTTTCAGCTCCTCTGTCTCTGGCTCCTGTCAGACCCCCAGACAGGTCGGAACATATAACCCCCTCTGAAAGTACTGGAACGGCAGGGCCAAGTCTCTTGGTTTTGCTATACACTAAATACGTTTGGGTCTGACATCACAAGATGAATGATGGATCAAAATTTCAGCTTCCATTTCCTGATATTTACATCCAGATGTGTTGAACAAATTAGAACGTTGTACCTTTTGGTGGCAGACCATCCGATTTTTAGGTGAGCAAAAGTCTTAAAGTGAATAACACTTAATATTTGATTGCATATCTCTTGCTTGCAATAATTGCATCATGCAGTGATTTGACCTGGCCAGTCTAAAACCTTCCACCCCCCCCCCAGATATTCGTTTGTTGAGTTGGCAGTGTGTTTTGGTTCATTGTCTTGCTGCATGATGAAGTTCGTCCCAATAAGATAGGATGCACTTTTCTGTAAAGTGGCAGACAAAACGTTCCTGTAAACTTCTGAATTCATTCTGCTGCTACCATCATGAGTTACATCAATAAAGATTAGTGAGCCTGAAGTGAGAAGCAGCCATCAAGCCCAAGCCATGACACTACCTCCACCATGCTTGACCAGATGAGCTTGTATGATTTGGATCATAAGCAGATGCTTTAGTTCTCCACACTTTGGCCTTTCCATCACTTTGGTAGAGGTTACTCTTGGTTCCAGAAGTTTTTTGTGGCTCATCTCTGTATTTCTTTGCGATTTCCAATCTGGCTTTCTGATTCTTACTGCTGATGAGTGGTGTGCATCTTGTGGTATGGCCTCTGTACTTCTGCTCTTGAAGTCTTCTCTGAATGGTGGATTGTGATACCTTCACCCCTGCCCTGTGGAGGTTGTTGGTGATGTCACTGACTTTTTGGGTTTTTCTACACAGCTCTCACAATGTTTATCAACTGCTGCTGTTTTGTTTGGCCGACCTGTTCGATGTCTGGTTGTCAGTACACCAGTGGTGTTTTCTTTATCAGGACATGTCACATTGTTGTAGTGGTTATGTCCAATGCTTGTGCAATGCCTCTGATAGATTTCGCCTCTTTTCTCAGCCACAGAATGGCTTCCTATTCTCCCACAGACAGCTCGCTGATCTTCATGTTGATTTATCCTACTTAGTAATAAATGCAGTCTTCACAGGCGAAACCCGGGGCTCAAACCTGGGCAACAAGAAACACCTGTTGGTCACATGTTCAAATATTTCTAATCACAGGGGAAATATGTGGGTTGCCATGTTCGAAGTTGTTTAACAAATCTAGATCTAAATATCAGGAAATTAAAACATCTGGTCCATCATCTCGTGTTCCTCTTTCGATCCCAAACCTAAACATCTTTAGTCTATAGCAAAAAAATAAAAAATTGGCCTTGCCATTCCAATACTTTCAGAGGAGACTGTAGCTGTTTGTGCTGTCTTTCTCTGTCTCTCTGTCTGTGTGTCTCTCTCTCTCTCTCTGTAATTTCACACTTTTTCTTTGACTCATTCTCTCTGTGCAACTAAAAGGAACTATTTAATTCTTCCCCCTAACTGGTCCTCTTTTTACACACACACATGCATACATGTGTACATACATACACACACACACACTTTCCTGTGGCACACACTCCTCCAACTCCACCCCCTCCATGCCCAGCATATAGAGTCCTCCTCTTTTATACAGTGAGCCTACGCAAGAGACACACCTTTTTAGACTGAAACTCTCCGTTTAGCTCAGCAAAGGGGTGTGTGTTGTGTTTGTGTGTAAATGAGCTTAAGCTTACATTTGTGTGTGCACTCTTGGTTAGTTTTAGGTGTGTGTATGTGTGTGAGGTTGCCACTGAAGGCTGTTCGGTGCTAGCTGTAAAGGATTTGCTCGGTGTCTTTGAGGTAAGTGTGTAACTTCATTCAGCACAGGTTTAAAGACACAATATTCCTGAAGTGTCCAGAGTTAGTCCTAGCACTTCTTTTGGCTCCTCGTCTCTCGGCTCTTTTCATGCTTTGATGCGGTCATCTGTTTTGGCTGGGTTTGGTTTGAAGCCTGTTTAGCTAGGTGTGTGTTTTCACGCACCGTGCAGACTGAAGCGGATGCAGGACGGTAGAAATCCTCCAGACTTGATCAGAACAATGGCTTACACTGCATGAGCTCCTGATCAGTCGTATTGGATGCTTTGTTTTTTCTGTCTCACTGGGCCGTTCTTGCCATTACTTCTGGTATTGATGCGAGTGTGCATGTTCTTGGGCATTTCAGTGCTGTACCTTACCACCTCAGGGCAGAAAGCGAGCGGAGGAGCGAGAGGAGAGGAAAGGATAGCTCAGGAGGTCTCGCAGACGAAAAAAGGGGGGAAACATTGGAGTCTGCGGATCTGGATTCAATTTGGGGCATTTTTCACAGAACATGGCTGTGTCCAATCTGGATCTAGAGATTTATAGCCCATCTCATCCTCCTGCCTATCCATTTATTTATCTTTCTAATTTCTCGTTCCATCTCATTTATCTACCCATATATCTGTCTAGATCTATATCTGTAACTATCTCCACTATTTCTCTCCATCTATCTATCTATCTATCTATCTATCTATACACACCTATCTTTTTACAGATGTATCTCTATTTATTTATATGACCGATATCACTGTCTGTAGATATCTCTGTATTTTCTATATCCATCTCATTAACTATCCATCTACACTAATGTTGCTTAAATTGCTCTCTTCTCTCAGTCTCTTTTTTTTTTTTTATTTTTTTTTTTTTAGCTCATCTTTATCTAATCTATATATAACCTTCTATCTATTTATGTTTCTCTGTAATCGCTAATCTTCTTATTCTCTCTCTAGCGTTCATATCTCTCCAATGTCTGTATCTTGTGACTCTTTCTCTACACGGTTCTATACATTATGCCACAGTGCTGATGAATTCTCAAATCTGATTGGTCAGAAGGTGTTTAATTGTCTCCAGCAGCAGTTCGTACAGTAGTTCCAGCTGCAGTTCACATCTCAGGTTTATGTTGATGCGCTCTTGTGTGGTGGACGTGACACACACACACGTGAGTGAAGTAGTCATCATGTTGTCAGTCTTCTCTTCTGTGCATTCTCTTGTCTGTCATCACCCCCTCCTGCTTCTGGTCTCTCATTCTAACATTCTGATCTCACTCTGTACGTGTCTCAGGATGGTTTCTCATTCCATGTTTTCATCAGCTAGATCTTCCAGAGGACGCATACACACAGACAAAAATATGCAAAGTATTGGCTAATTGTTCTGCAGGTTTCAAGGGATGATGACCACACCCACTCACACAATCAACGTCTGTCTCTGGAGTCATAGTAGCAGATATTACACACACAGAGACACATACATATACACATATATATATATATATATATATATATATATATATATATATATATATATATATATATATATATATATATTACACATACACACACACACACACACATTCATGAGGATTTCAATATTAGCGAGTTTATACTGGTCCTCACCATAACATTCACTGCTTTTACATTCCCCTGGAGAGTGGCAACAATAGTGCTCATGATGATTTCTAAAGGATCACCTGCTAAAAGCATTAGTGCTTTACATTCTCAGTTGAATCTGTGCATTTCTGAGAAGAGCGATTGCCTTGGTGTGTTTTAAACCAGGCGAAAGCTTTACTGAAGTATTTAGGTAATGCAGAATGGTTTCAGTGGAGTCAAGAGGATCCTGACTGACTGGGATATTTGGTCGAAAGTGCCAGTAAGGCTTTTATACACCAGGTGTTTTTTTTTTTTGTTTGTTTGTTTTTTTTTTTTTTTACTGACTGGCACTACTGTCAGAGTTATAGAAAATTTATCAATACCTTCTGACCAATCAGAATCCAGAATTCAACAGCACTGTGGTATAAAGCTTTATAAAAGTTTGGTGGTGGTTTCCTCCTCTCCTCCACCCCCGCCCCCCGTAGGTCAGCCAATACCATGAAAAAAAATGAGGTTGTGTCCGTATGTGTTTAGTTAAATACTGTCGAACTGAAACCAGTCGCGTGCTTAAGATCAGGTTGAACGAGTTTACACAGTGTGTGTGTGTGTTAGCCACAGGCTGTTTGTTCTTTGTGGAGAGGCGGTAGCATACTCATTATATCGTTCTAATTAGTCCCCTGCATGTGTTTTGGAATTTACACCAACCATAACCTGCAGTTTTATTTCAGCCGTACAGCGCTGAAGAAAGCACTCGTAAACGTGCTGCATAAACTCACCAGCAATTGCAACCGCCTCTAATCAGCGCTCATACGCCCCCTTTCACTTTCCTGCTTTCAAACTACACGCACTCTGCCTCACTTCCATTTGCATCACCTAAAACCTGCTGTTAAGCACAGAAGCGTGAAAGGAGAGTTAATGGAGTGACAGATGAACGGAGAGAGCGTAGTCACGTGGAGGAGAAATATCACGTCTTGGTGTTTTCTGCGGTTCGAAGTCCAGATCATGAGTAATGGAGGAGCCACAGTGGGAAAGAATCAGTGTGCCATCAGGTTTCTGGTTCAGGTTGGAAAGATTGAGAGAACATACCACTTGTGAACACCGCTGTTTTATGAATACCAGTCTGTCTATAAGGTGTAGCTCTGGTCAGTCCTCACCCTGTTGATCTGCAGTCTGTACTGTACGTGCAGCAGAATCCTTGCAGGCATACAGGCTTTTCCATGTGTATCAGGCTTACAGCTTAAATCCCTGCTAAGACCCACACTCGGGTTGTTAGTGTCAAGGTGTACGATTGGACAGTTACCAATCGGTCCAAATACCAATCAAAATCCATCTTCTACCTCTTAATTTTCTATCCAATCGAATTTCTTAGTCTTGTAGTTCTCGTCTCTTTTGTCTCCAGCTGCATCCCCGTCCCTCCGGACTCGAAATCCAGACCCAAATCGTACTGCAGCCGCCTCTGTTTCTCTGCACAGGGGATGTTTAGATGGTAGAGCGGGTTGTCCACTAATCGTAGGGTTGGCGGTTCGATTCCCGGCCCACGTGACTCCACGTACCGAAGTGTCCTTGGGCAAGACACTGAACCCCAAGTTGCTCCCGATGGCAAGTTAGCGCCTTGCATGGCAACTCTGCTACCATTGGTGTGTGTGTCAATGGGTGAATGAGACACAGTGTAAAGCGTTTGAAACCGCTATGGTTTAAAAAAAAAAAAAAAAAAAAAAAGTGCTATAAGTGCAGACCATTTACCATGTTTACAGAACTGAAAACCCACTGGAACTGAAGGAGCTATTTCATTTTTGGCTAAGCAGTGCTGCACACTTCCATGCTAGCTAGATTTTTAACAACACGATAAATACAGACAGCGTAAGAGACGTTCTGGAAAAGTCATCCTCAAAAATAATTCCTTTTCCTTTTCACCATTTATTGAAAAGTTCAACCCATAAGACGGACAAACACGATCACTTGTTTAGCAGATGTTTATTTTCCTTTTTAATTCATTAATATGCGGAAACGTAGCTGCGCTTATACAAGATTCATTCCAAGCTGCACATGCACTGCAGGTGACGACATGAAACTCAAACATTATGCACACAGCAGAGTTTCAGGAAACGAGGAATGAAGGTCGTCCAGTACAGACGGTTTTGTTCAACAAGTGGTATCTCTCTCTTTTTTCTTTTCTTTTGTCGTTTGTTTTTTTTTCATTGTAATATTAATACAAACATAACGTGCATGACCGTGAGGGCAGAACAATGCAGTATCTCTCTCTAACCTCACTTGATTCTGGTTAGCATCAAATTAGTGCTGGAGTTAGAAGGCTGTTCTCAGGCATTTCTCAAAGGGCTCTTGTTCCAAACATTGGAGGAAATGGATTTTAACAAATGCATGTTTTCAAAGGAAAGGGGCCAAGCAGTGATTACAGAACCTGTGTGCTTTTCTCTTTTCTGAGAACACTGAATGAACATATTTTTTTTCCTCCTTTCTTCGTCTTCTTTTACTAATGGCTCTATTACAACATTAATGGCTTGTCTCATGTCACTCTTTTCTTATCTTTGCGATGACCGAACAGATGAAGAATGTCCGCGTGATCCGGAGTGTACGGTCTAATGCTTGAAGATGATTGGTTGTTCCTTGAATCAGTGCATACTTAAAAAAAAAAAATAATAATAATAATAATAATAAAAAGTTGATACAGACTTTGGTCTTCATACGTGAAACTCGACAACTGGGATTATACCAGAGCAGGATGAGTAAACATTGCGATATTCACGTGTAGCCACAGCAACCTTTGACCCTTATTTCATAGTTATCGTTATCGTCTGTCTTTATGGTTTATAGTTTATAAAAACAAGTGTAGAAAATCTGGAGGAAAGGGCACATGTTTCAGCTGATCCCACATTTGAGACACACTGACACCACGGCAACCGCAAAATCAGGTGAGGAGAACATTTTAGATAAATCTTTTTATTTTTTATTCCCCCCACTCAGTGTTTTGTTACCATTAGCAATGTAGACCCATCTTTAAATCATTTCAATCACAATGTGTTTTTATTTATTTGTTTTTTGTTTGATTGTATACAAAGTTCTAGACTGGAGTGTTTTTCTAGCATTTTTGTCTTCTGATCGCTTCATCAATTCATCAAACTGACCACATGATTAGCCAGGTTTATTGGTGAGATTCAGTTTTTAATGAATAGAAAAGGTGTAAAAAAAAAAAAAAAAAAAAAAAAAAACCCAAATAAATCTTTGGTTGATTTTCCCAGGACCTTCACAGGCTTTTGTTTTCATAATGTATTTTTAGTTGTGTTTGTTTTATTGTTTTTATTTTCAGTCTGTCTATAAGGTGTAGATAGAGCTCTTATCAGTCCGTACCCTGTTGATCTGCAGTCTGTACTGTACATGCAGCAGAAACGTTGCAGGCGTGCGGGCTTTTCCATGCGCCGGAGTTGATGTTGATGTGGGGTTATGAGATCACTGTTTAAGATCCTGTTCTCCCACAGCACTCGTTTCCTTTTGGCTTAAATGTAGCGGCGGTGCTGTTTAAACTTAACAGTATAAATGTCCATCATGAATGACTTTCAGCTGTAAGCCTACACTGCTGGTACTGATACTGAGCTGTCTGGGTTAGGGTCCTAATGTTTTTATGTACCTTTTTGTCCCTTGTCTGTCCGTCTCCATCTGTGCCCGTGTCCCTGTCTGTTAGCTCGGACTTTGCGATGCAGCGGTTCGATCGTGAATCGGAGGTGTACAAGATGATTCAGGAGAACAAGGAGTCCCGTGCAGCTCCTCGCCAGTCCAACACCTTCAAAATGCTGCAAGAGGTGTTGGAGGCTGATGAGAAAGGTAAAACGCACCCGTACTCACGCACACTGCAATTCCTAACTTCCTTAATATACAGAAACCTTCAAATTAGTCCAACATGTAAAAAATTAGGACACAAAGCTCTAAGTCACTGCAACCTTTTTGTCCAAACGAATCATTAAACAAGTATAAATTATCACAGTGTTAACGTATGTCTCTTATCTGTGAAGTCAAGACTAATATTTGACCTGTATGTGTGTGGCCATTGCTTACACTCA
Organism: Ictalurus furcatus; assembly: GCF_023375685.1. Taxonomy (NCBI): domain Eukaryota; kingdom Metazoa; phylum Chordata; class Actinopteri; order Siluriformes; family Ictaluridae; genus Ictalurus; species Ictalurus furcatus. The sequence continues at coordinate 5,638,304 of NC_071259.1, forward strand.
CCTCATGACTGTGCAGCAATAAAGCTTTTGTCATGCAGAAACCTCTATTTGGCACGTCAGACGTCTCGGTGATCACCCGAGAGGAGAAAAAGTAGACACTTGGGAATATTTGCATTTGAAATTATCCCCCCATTTAGGACCTGATTCACCAGTTTAAGAGACGATCCATTACATGATCAGACATCGTAATGCCCTTGAACATATTTAACCATCCAAATTCAAATCCTCAAGCGTCTACACTCCAAAACCACCCTAGAAAATAATTTATCCCTGGGAGATAGGCCACCGACGCGTATTTTATTACTCAGAGCCGTTTATTCTCTGTGTGTATCTGCTCAAAGAAACTTTTGTTTTAGAAATGCGTCCTATTTATCCTCGGTTGCTTTCTCCTCAGAACACTGATTCACAGTTGAAATATTTCGTTTCACGTCTTTATTTTAAATCAAACTTATTATGGTGACAAAACGATTCTGCCTCAAGGCCCTCGAGCGTTCCAGAGTTTTAGTGCTGGATCCAAACAGATTGTCCTGATTTTGTTGTGGGGAAAAAAAATCATGAAACTGTTTGACAGAAAATAGACATATTTTAACATTTTAGTCATTCAGCTGTCATACATGGCATAAGATGATGAATAAGGGCTTTCATAGTATTTTTTTCGTTTGTTTTTAATCAGGTGTGTTCGTGCATCAGTGAATACAATACTCAGTTTGTTACAGATGCTACAAAAGCATTTAAGTGGACCACTGATTCCCAGTTAAGATATTACATGCGTTTGTTTTTTCTTGTTCTTTTTGTTGTTGTTTTTTTTGGACAAAGATCGAAGTTCATGAAATCATGCCCCTGTTGCTCGTCATTGGCACCGAGGTTCTCGCTGCACTGTTTGCTCAACAATTACATTGCACCCACTTGTGTAGAATTGAATCTGATGAAGATGAACTTGATGTTTAAATTATCTGACCGAAAGACTGAATTTGATAACGTAGTCGACCGAATTCTGAACAATCGACCTTTCTGATTAATCATTAGCATCTCTAATCAGCTCGCAAAGTGTACCGGTATAAAAGCAAGTTCAGTCAGTTCACCTGTTTCGACATGATGATAAAGAAGTGTGATAAGTTTTTAGGCTTTAGTTGAATTTTATTTATTTATTTATTATTTTTAAACAGAGGCTGCTCTCAGGTTTCCAGGGAAGCTGTCACCGAACCCACCGAAGCCTGTGTCGCCTGTTGCTGGAGTGCAGAAATACCACATCTGTGAAAAATGTGGCAACAACATCGTGTAAGAGTCATTAGAGTTTACCGTTTGCATCCTGTAAACGTACACAGCAACACGAGTCATGACACGCGGCACAAAGGACACCAAAACGCACGTTGTGTCCTGGCTTGTTGCTGTCGTGTGAGAATTTTATTGCCTAATTAGAGATTAATAAGTGGGTAATAGAGCACATACTGATGGTTAAGCCTGGGGGTAGTGCTGTCCTCTTAATTCATTTGTCTTTATGGTTTTATACACCTGTGAGAATCCACACGGGATCACTGCGGCAATCTCATACTGACTAACATGGGTTTTGCACGTGAAGGCGTTTTGTTATACTGTTAAAAAACAAAAGAAGAAGAAGCACGCCTATGGGTGTGAGGGTGTGCATGCAGTAGTACCGGGTTAGCTTCAAATATAAATAGCTTCTTGAGAAAGGAATAGGAAAAGTCGTTGTGGTTGATTAAGCTTAAACTCAAATCTCCCCTTTACTTAAAGTAACTTTATTCTAAAATAATAATAAATGATCTGAAAAGTAATACACGCATTGAACTTGATTGTGTGTAATCAAAACATTTTTTAAAAAAATTAATTATTGGCACCCCATGAACAAAATATATGTTCATTTATATTTTACTTTCATGTAGTTAAATGACTGCATACAATGGCAGTTACATTTGGATAAAAATACATGAATGTTTTCCTCTTTCAGCAATAAAATGTACTGTGGTATAAAAGGAATAAAACACTTTGGTTGGAACTCTAACCATGCTTTGGGTTAAGCTGCACCACACCACCGTATTGTCGGTTATTTTCCTAGAGCAGCGTGCACATCGTGTCCTGTTTTGTTCCTTACGTAAGAGAATCTGAGTATCCGAAAATCTATTAACAAATCGTTAAAATCTGTAGCAAAAAGTTACTGTAAAGGGGGGAAAAAATGACAAAAATATGGTAACTCGAAGCTAATGCTTAAAGCTGATGTATCAAAAACACAAACGTGACGTGTGACGTGTAATTCGGTTGTGTTCCAGCACCCAGGCGGTGAGGATCATGGACGAGCGTTTCCGCCACCCCGAGTGCTACACGTGCACAGACTGCGGCCTCAACCTGAAGATGCGCGGCCACTTCTGGGTGGAAAACGAGCTGTTCTGCGAGAAGCATGCACGTGAACGCTATCAGGGGCCCGGTGCGGGCTACCGCTACCACGTCTCCCCTCAGCACTGAGTCCTCCGCTCCCTCACTCATTACAGCACAGAGAGCACAGCGAACTCTGAGAAACCTGCTTAGAACACACAGCTTGATTTTTGCTTTAGAGGAAGACCCCACCCTCTACCTCTTCAGCTGTATGTGAAGCGTGCTAGCTGTTGACTCTGGGAGGGGATGAGGGGGTGTATAAACCAGTACAGCAAGTATCCTACACTTTAAACCATGCCTGCCAGTTCTTCACCTCGTATTAGGCTTTTTGTTTCCGTATACATTATCTCATTACCACGGATTCATGTAAACGTCTTTCTATGTTCGGTTGGGTTTCACGGAAATGTACGAACTCGGGATCTGCTTCATGCGATAATATTCATCACCCAAAAAAAAAAAAAATGTATACTGCACACGGGACTGGTTTCCATTGTGTGTTTGTGTGCGTAAGTTTAATGTAGCCTACGTTTTTGAGCGATTTATCAGTTGAAAGTATTTTGCCCGTTCATATATACAGAAACACGCATACAAACACATGTTCTTGTATAAGCACATCCATTTAACTCAGGGCTGCTCGAACAGTGGCCCAAAACGATCAACAGAAACCGGCAGCAGTTGTATGCATGGATCACATTCCAGCCCGTTGACTTGACTTATTTTTAAAATGTTTTGGGCAGCCCTGATGTATCACTTTTTCATCTTTTCATTTACTTTTTTTTTTTTTTCCTTTCTACAAGGGAAATGTATATCAAAGCAATACGAGTAATAACATATTTGTGTAAATATCCGTGTTTTCTCTTTCAATGGTTAAATATATAGGGAATGATGGTGGACAGGGTTGTATGTGTATGTTTCCATGCATGTCAGACTTGACACGGAGTACACATTACTTTGATGATATGACCGAAGTGAGAGAATGAATGAACTATATAAAGCTAGTTTTTTTTTTTAAATACTGGCCTTCACACAAGTGACACATTTCCATACACGCAGAACTCCACCACTGGTGACTTTGATGGATGACTTCTGATAAAAACGATGGTGTGAATTGTAATGTTGGCTGTGCTTTCCTCACCTGTTTTCTTTTTCAAATATAAAACTTACTGATGTAAATGATCAAGTGATCGGATGCTTATTGAGTGCGCTCGTTAGCCTTGGATTTGCTGGCTCGGTTTGGTTTCGTAGCTTTTAATCCAGCGATGGTCACATTAACAGTGATTGAACTGTACGTTCCTACAAATGAGACAACTGTACGCTATATAAGTGTCTAGTATTTTTTTCAGGAGAAACGTGAAATTTGAAGTTGGGAAACAGAAATGCAACTGTTTTATTATTTCAGCTGAACTCATGAGATGGTTCGCTTGTTAATGCAGATCTCTGCAGATTCCTGGGACAGCGTGCAGCATCCATGGAGGCCACTACAGCCTGGTTTTATTCATCGCATATTATACACATGATGTCACTAGTGTGGTTACTTGCACAATTTCGAGGCATAACGTTGAATTTTTCCATACGGTTTGTTTTATTCCAAAATGGTTTGCCAGTAGAATTAGTTTAACTGTTGGGCCCTTGATCAAGGCCCTTAACCCTCAACTGCTCAGTTGTATAAATGAGATAAATGTAAGTCGCTCTGGATAAGAGCTTCTGCCAAATACCAAGAATGAATAAGGTTGAACAATCTTGTGTTTATGATGTACTACACACAAAAGATATTCTTTGCACTGAGGTCGAAACTGAAAGTTAAATTGCTTGGATTGTTTTATCACTTTTTTTTTCTTTGGCAAGTTAATCTTTATTATTATTAATAATAATAATAATAATAATAATAATAATAAGTCTTGCTTACTTGCCAAGTCACATGGCATTGCTTCTGTAGCTTGTGAAATCTAGGTGTAATTCATTGTTACTCGGAGAGTGTATGAAAGCTGAATCCAGTGCTTTTAATCCTCATTTGTTCACTAGAGGGCCACAGAGGCGTTGTAATGGGGAAGAGGTAGACTTAAAAAAAAATGTTTTATCTATATGTGTGTATATATATTCCTGCCTCTGTCTGAATGTATCCTTGTTTTTAGCCTGCATTCTCATTTTCTATAAAGAAAGTTATGAGAGAAGGACTTTTTAAAAACTAGATGACTATAAAACTAATGCTTTTGTGGTTCACAAGTAGTGAGTCCTTCTTTTATTCCCCCTAAAGATTAGTCCTGCAAATTCCTTTACAGTTTGGATACCAGATTCGGGGTGCCATTTAGCCATTGTAACTTAAATTAAACTTCATTAAAAATATATGTCTATATTTTCCAACATTTAAATATAGGAAATTTATGTATTATGTGTTAACCCATCTCAGGCAACAGTATCGCATTTTATCAAGCTTCCTTGTTGATACTGGCTGCATTTTGCTCTTTAATGATTAATAGAGCTGAGTTGTTTTGTTGTTGTTTTTTAACCTAAAATTAGCAAATGGACAAAATGTGGTTAAGTAGCATTCATTGTTTAAATAAAAACATAATTTAACAACTTAAAATATCAAGGCAACTTGCTGCACAGCTTTTTTGAGTTTTCTCAACTTCACTTAACGCAGGGTTAGGGTTAACCCTAACTCTCAATTTTTAACTTTGAATTAAGTCAACTTTTCTTTTTTTCCCCAGCGTTCATACTAATGCCATGAAGACGTTAAAGGTATTCTATTCATTTGCTTAAAAGTAGTGTGTTAAATGAATCCTTTCAGTTTAGTGACCTGATCACGGCATCAGTACGTTGAGGATGTGAAAACCTTTCTTCTTCCCATGATCTTCAGAACATTTCAAATGATTCACCTTCCTGTTGAACATGACTACTTTGTATGGGATTTTCCAAATGTTTCATAGGAATGAATGCGTACAGTATAGCTAACAAAGTTCAGTGAATGTCGTGGGAACCTAATGGATACGATTTTTAATGTATGTTAATGACTATATTTCAAGGTAAAGTGTAGGTCTAGGGCACTGAGACTGGCAAAACAAACAAACAAACAAAAAACAAACCTCACTAATGTTTTCAGTTATTTATCTGAAACATACTTGGGTATTTGTAATGAATATGAAAGGTACAAATAGCACCCCAACTATGGAACCACCCTTCAATTTAGTAAGTTCAGTGTTTTATGTTTATCGTCTATAAAACGTTATACGCTAACAGCTTAAACTGTGTTGTCAGAGATGAACGACCTTGACTTTCCCTTCCTTCAGCCCTAAACCCTATTGGCTATCTCGAGCTTGCTTAACACTGCCCTCTTGTCTGTGTGTCCGAGTCTCACATGTGCTAACGGGCATCTCTGCAATCAATCTTTTCCCAGAAATCCCATTGAGGCGTGGTGCTCAGACTCCATCTAACAGCAGGAAGTGCGCTCCACTGAGTGGCCTAATGGGTGTGTAATCAGATGGTTCTTACTCCCTGATGGGAAGGAACAAATCTCCCCAATGGGAATGTGTGACTCCTGCAGCCTCAGGCCTCTACACGGCACAAATGAGCCTAGTGGTGCTGGTGACCTCTCGCACTCCTGCAGGGGTCAAATATTTTCGCCTGACTAATAGTAGACTTTACACTTCTTTTCTTTTTTTAAAAAACATAGTCACTCAGGACATGTTCAGTGTCCAATGGGTTGCACCAACACTACAATGTTCAAATAAAAAAAAAAGGTTCAAGCAAAACCCATGCCCTTCAACCACATGCCCAAACCACTAGGTGGCAGTGTTCTTTCATGAAGTCACTGCTCAAACATTCCTACTCCATCTCTGACTACATTCAAAACAAAACAAAGTTTTCACAAAGAGCTGTTTATATATTTGTTGGCTGCCTGTTGGTTTCTCTGTGAGGAAGTGATGTCACACCAAAACCAGACGGATTGATTAGCTTTCCCAGAAACAGAGATTTTAGGATAGGAGGCTGGTCTTTTGTGTCCTGAAGAACGTTATGGAGAACCTGATGCAGTTCTTGGGCAGGCTCTGAGTTTCTGTCTCTGCAGGTCTCAGACAGCCTCCATGATGTTTTTATCTAAACAAACGGTCCATACAACACATTAACTAGGTTGATATTGATATTGTTGTGATGTGTTGAGCAAGTCCGGTGCTAATTTGTTTGTCCGTGCTGTATTTTTTGCTATTCCTACGAGATGTTCATGGTTGTCTGTTGTGCTGATGTCAAAAGGGGACATGTGCTAGCCCAAGTCAACAATCTCAAACCTAAGCGATAACGGTCAGGTTTCGCTGTTAGCTCCTACAAACAAAAATGTTCTCACTCACCGTTTTTCAGCGACGTTCAAGTCCATATTGATGAGAAATCCAACGTAAAATGTAGTATAGAAGTTGGTGTAACTGTTGAACTCGGTGTTCCGGTTCAATTTTCTGGTGCAGCTGCGCCGAGTAACGGCAGAGACTCGGCATAGCTGGTTAACAGTTTGTCAGATGACTGCTCTGGTGACATTGATGGGTGTATTAGCATGAACGTTGAAGCTTTGGAAGCTGATCTGTTTGACTGACTTGATCTGAGTGTACAGTTGAGTCAGTGAAAGAGCTGGACAGACTAAAGAGGAGTAAAGTGCTGCTGCGTCACTCTTTTTAGGTAAAAATGAATTCCTACTAGTGGGCATGGTGGATCAGTGGTTAGCACGTTTACCTCACACCTCCAGATTTGGGATTTCGAATCTGGCCTACGCCCTGTGTGCGCAGAAATTGCGTGCTTTGGGATTTCCTCTGGGTTTTCTCCCCAGTCCAAAGACATGTGTTGATGGCTGATTGGCATTTCCAAATTGTCTGGTGTGTGTGTGAGAGATTGTGCCCTGCCATGGGTTGGCACCCCGTCCAGGGTTTCCCCTGACTTGTGCCCCGAGTCCCCTGGGATAGGACCTTGTGTAGGATAAGCAGTGTGGAAAATGGATGGACGAATTTGCACCAGCATCACTATTACCAGGTTGACATTATGGGTAATGTAGGAAACCTTTAACCAAACTGAATAGACCATTATTTTGAAACTCATAACGCTCAATAAATGTCAACTCAGAATTTCATTACAAAATGAGCACTGGACGTGGTTTCAGATCGCATGCTAATTATAAGGATTAATCTACAAGTCATTTGGGGTGGATTTTCCCTTTAAGGATGTGCAAAATGAATGTTTAGAAGTCTAAACCTTTTGTTCTTTTAACTACACAATACTGCATATGGCTGCAACTGAGGTGTAGTTGGAAGGATTTTGGATTTGAAGCCCATGAAATATTTTTTGGCCTGTTCCTAATGCTTATTCACGGGTGGTTAACATATGCATGTCGATTAACTTGTTTCGTGCAGTAATGGTGCTATAATGATGTTCATAAATGGGCAACGGTCACTTATAAGTCAGAATTCCTCCAGATTTAACCTCCGCGGATGTCAAATGAACGCATCTCTTCGTCCACTTAATCCGATTTTCCTGGCTAGGAGCTGCTATGGTGAGAAACACCAGTCAGATAACCAATCAGGATCCTGTCTTTTCCTTGTTTCTGCTTGAAAGTCGCTAGCCAGCTAGCTCCACTCTGAGCTTAGGGCTATTGAGGTGACCACCACTGAAGAACTTTATTGAAAAACATCTGGATTTATAAAAATATAAAATATCATCTTCCCCTATTACTAGCATGTTATTTGAATCATAAAGCTATTCTACGGCAGTGTTATAAACATGGTGAGATTTGTGCCAGGGCCGCTCCTTCTAATGTCTGACCTCCACCTAAAAGTAGTGCGTCACACACATTAATATAATCGTCCAGATCATTTTTTTGGTTTGTAATTTAGTATATTTCTTCATCCCCCTGCTGATTTAAGTGCCTGGTTACACCACTGATCTGCAGGCCAAAAGATTGACATTTGGCACTTACTACATCCTGTTGTATGATGAATGAAATGGAAGCACTCTTCACATTTTTAATTGGGGGTTAAACACCACGATGATCGCTGGTGCCTCTCAAGTTATCTGCATCCTTCTCAGCATTAATACAAAGATCAAAACCTACATAACTAATGAGATTTAGCGCTTCAGCACTGTATAAATTTTCCCAAAAACAAATCAGGCTGATGGACTGAACTGAAGTGTCGATGGTGTTGCCTTCACGTTTGATCAGCAACAGAATGATTCCTGTAGGCGGTTTTCCAAAAGCAACATGGCTGCACTTTCACACCTATACGGCCTGTTGTTGCATTCTTGTCCACTGGATTATTTTTCCTCTTCTCTTTTCTTCCTGCCTCCTTCGCCTCAATGTTCCCTTTCTCTAGTCCACCTGGAATGGGCTCCAGATGTGGAACGGAGGGAGAGATTGCCTGGGCAGCGATACGAAAGAGAGGGAGAGAATGTTGGAACGACATAAAAGTTTGTCTGGATGCCATTAAGTACAATTTGAAGTAATGTGCAGTTTCAGGACGTGACATTTTTAAAAGGAAACTGTGCACCAGATGAAGAAGATTTGCGGGATTGCTGGGATGGATGGATGGATGGATGTGTGGTGTGGGTGGGTGTGTCCTAAAAAAAACAACCTCTGGACTAAGTTCCGTGCTACCTTTTCCTACATCCCGAAGTGCATCCTACTATCCTGCCGCTGGCACTTGGATTTTTGCATGGCAGGCTTATGGTGTGCTTACATTACACTCTTTAGTGCGCTACTATGTGGTTTGGGACGTAGCCACGACACACTGCAGCAACAACAAGCGGCCCTGCTGCTATATTAGCTAGAATACAACTGCTCCATTGTATGAACTGGCCACGCTCGCGTGTCTGAACGTGGCCCGAAGAACACACACATCAACCTCAGTCAGACGTCTGCATCCGTCTCGTGCTTTCCCTGCACACACCTTTGCACGTTTTCAAAACACTGCCTCCATTTTTTTGTGTGTGTGTACACATGCGAGCTAAGGTTTCCCGCTTCCTCTGCTTCTCGTATATATCAAAGGGGATCTTATTTTAAAATTAAAAAGCTGTGGGTTTTAAATAAAACAAGCCTTTGGTCAAAGGTGGACTTGGGGGGTGTTTTTTTTATTTTAATTTTAATTTTTTATTTTATGGGTCAGTTTGATGGTATCAGCTCATAACTATCAAATGTTCTGGTTCCACACGCATGTGGAGACTAAAATGGCTTCCGTTGAACGTTTGTGCTGAGCTAACACTTTTCCTTTCTGATGACAGGGTTCTGGGACATGGCAAAACAAATACAGAAAGAGTTTTGTCACGATTCTGTGCCTTTTATGTGTTTAGCCAACTGCCTCAGAACTCAGAGTGACTTGCTCTGAGCTGTATTAAAACAGCTGTATTAGCCTAGCATCACACAACTGAAGTGACATACACGTCACACCTGAGACCTTGTAACACTAACAAGTCACATGACACCGGGGAGGGAAAATGGCTAATTGGGCCCAATTTGGACATTTTCACAGGGGTGTATTTACTTTTGTTGCCAGCGGTTTAGACATTAATGGCTGTGTGTTGAGTTATTTTGAGGGGACAGCAAATTTACACTGTTACACAAGCTGTACACTCACTGCTTTACATTGTAGCAAAGTGTCATTTCTTCAGTGTTGTCACATGAAAAGATATAATCAAATATTTACAAAAATGCGAGGGGTGTACTCACTTTTGTGAGATACTGTACACTTCAGTGGTGTGATGCTAGGCTAATACAGCTGTTTTTGCCACGCTAACAGTTTTCCTTTCTGATGACAGGATTTTGCGATGTGTAAAAAAACAAACAAACAAACAAAAAAACAAATACAGAGAGTTTTGTCACTATTCTGTGCCTTTATTGTGTTTAGCAAACTCCCTCAGCGCCCAGAGTGACTTGCTGCGTTACTTCAGTTGTGCGAACGCTAGGCTAATAGGCTAGAGCTAAACTGCTTCTCAACACAAAGGAGCGTTCAATAGTTCATGTAATTCCTTTGGTAGAACCATTTTGTTTATTTTAGCTCACGATATAACACCACATCACTTCAAATCAAGAGCAATATTCTCAGCAAATATGCTAAGAAGACATGCTAGCTGTTACAGTATGTCGCTGCGCTGTTTCTGTCAGAAGAGGAGCAGATGCTAACGTCGCCTGGAGCCAATATTCTCCCTGCTATATAAAAAAAACAAAACAATAGAAACCATTACAGAAATTCTAATGGTTATAATGGGAATTGTATTGGTTTTAATGGAAACTATAATGGTCCTTGTGGGTCTCTACTGGTAATGTGTTCTATTGGGTTCAACTGGTGGAATGTTTATGTCTAGTGGAAACCGATACAAACCACTAAATCCTAATAGAATATGGCCTAAAACCTACTATATTTGTTAGTGGTTTTAATGGTATTTGTAGTGGAAACCATTAGAATGTCGGTAATAGTTTCTATTGTTTTTGCGATGGAATTATACAGTTTTGGGTGTACTTAATTATAATTATATGGTATTTATAACATTTATAAGCAGTAATATCATACTATCATATTAATAGTAGTTTTTTTTTTTTGCTAGTAAAGATATTGTAATTGACAGTGTTGTGTATATTCGTATGTTTGCTTGTTTAAATAATTCGATTTTATTTGTATTGGGCTTTTCAAACGTTTTTGGAGGGTCCAAATCTTTAGGAAATCCGGGTTGGACCATTCACAAGCGCACTGGACATCTTTACATATGTCCCATGTCTTCCAACACACACCCTACACCTTAATTAAATCATTCGGTTCTATCCGCTTGTGTTTGAGGCCGTGAGAAATAGGCACGTGAGGAAGCTGTGTGTATCTGACTTCGCTCCTTATCGGTTTGTTACATGTATTAGATTTCCTCTTGTTCTCACACTCCATGTGCATTGTACACACTGGAGCCAAGCATTAATTCAGTATTGGATGGTTCGGTCGCACGCGAGGATCCAGCAAGGTGCTGTGAACAACTAGCAGATGTCCAGCTGGGTCATAGTGCCTGAATCCTGAGACGAACATTACGATCTAAACTGAGTAGCTAAGTTCGTGCAATTGAGAGCAGTTTTGTTGGGGGTGGGGGCTAGTGAGTATTATTATAAGGTCATTAGAAACTGCTAAAACAGTCCCGCTGAGCGAGACCAGTGCACACATCTACACTGCAGGATTTAGTCAGTGTGACCCTCTGGCATTATTAATGTACAGCCGCTGGGGTGTGTGTGTGTACGTGCATGTGCGCGCACGTATAGACAGTGAATTTCCAATTCTGGGGTTTAAAACTATACATCATGTTTTGCACACTCTTTTGTGCTTGTAGTTTGTTTCATGTTTAACCCCAGATATGTTTTCTGCATGATGAGGTTTTCTTCATGACACTGATGATGATGTAGAAAACATGTCTGGGGTTAAACATGAAACAAACATTACAATGTTAAACATAGTTATGTGAGGATTTGACTCGATATAATGCTCAAAATCACTGCAGTGTTTTCTCTTCTCTGGTAGCTCTGACAAATCAACTGTTAGAACAGGAAGCGCCATGACAAGCCCATCACTGTTTTCTTTCTTTCTTGCTTGCTTACATACATGTTTTCCTTCTTGTTTTCTTCCTTTGTTTATTTTTCTTTTTCTTTCTTGCTTGCTTGCGTTCATTTCTTTTCTCTTCCTTCCTTCCTTCTTGTTTGGTTCCATGCTTTCCTTCTTGTTTTCTTGTTTTTCTTCCTTTCTTTCTTGCTTACACCCATGCTTTGCTTCTTGTTTTCTTACTTGTTTATTTTCTTTCTTGCTTGTTTTCTTTTCTCTTCCTTCCTTCCTTCCTTCTTGTATTCTTCTTCTTTGCTTGGTTCTTTCTTTCTTTATTCTTGCTTGCTTGTTTCCTTCCTTCTTGTTTAGATCCATGCTTTCCTTCTTGTTTTCTTGTTTTTATTTTCTCTCCTTTCCTTCCTTCCTTCCTTCTTGTTTGTTTTCTTCCTTATTTGCTTTTTTTTTTTTCTTGTTTTCTTTCTTGCTTACACCCATGCTTTCCTTCTTGTTTTCTTGTTTGTTTTCTTGCTTGATTTTTTTTCTTTCTGGATTACACCTAATGCTTTCCTTCTTGTTTTCTTGTTTGTTTTTCTTCCTTCCACCTTCATTCTTGTTTGGTTCCATGCTTTCCTTCTTGTTTTCTTGCTGGTTTTCGTCCTTTTCTTATTTCTTTCTTTCTTTCTTTCTTATAGTACGTCTTTAGTAACTTTAATAATTTAATAGAGGATATAGAGCAGCATTTAAAGTCATTTAAGGCACGTGTAATTGCCCCACTGTTGTGCTTTTTGAGGGTATATGTACATTTTTGGTACATTTGGGGAACTAAAGCCTAAAGTGTGAGCGGTGTTTTGATGAATATCCAAATTTCAATGACAGCCACAGAAGACACGCCCTATTTATTTGGTGTAACACTATAGTCCAGTAATCCTTCCTTACTGTTTAGGGGAGAAGTGTGCGATTGAGGACGCAGCCATAGTGTTCACGGAGTCTGAAACTCTTTCCAAAGTCGCTCCTGTGCACTAGGACCCTGCGGCGGGTCGCGCGTGCGTGGAGGAAAGGGAAAGGGAAAGGGGAAGGGGAAAGGGGGCGCGCGCGCGCGCTCAGGGCAGTAAGTGAGCTGCGACAGGGTGGCGGAGGAAAAGCGCTACAGGGGTATTAAGGGGAGTTAAGATCGACCCGGAGTACCGTTACTCAAGAGCTACACGCTATGAAGATTGCACGGACAGTGCGCGAGCGGAGGCTGGAGGGAAACTCAGGCTGCACGCGCACTTACGGGACTTAGCAAGCGCGATTTATTTTTATTTTTTTTTGTGAATTAACCAAACAAATGCGGGACCAAGTTCTGCGAAATCAGGACTCGTGGCTGCTTTCAAACCCGGAGGAACTTTTTAAGTCTTGTCATCACTTTTGACTTGGACTCGCGCGCGCCGGAGTAGCACTTTTTTCTTTCCTCCAGCTTGATCTCGTGCCTCACAGCGGATGCAGAACATCTTGTGGAAGATATTTTGCGCTTGGACATGACGGATAATCGCGCTGCGTTTTCATGACTCGCGCACTTAGCTGCACGCACTCGGACGCACGAAGGATTTTCTCACTCAGTGATGGAGAGACGCGGCCGTTCAAGCTGAGGCGCGCGCAAGTGTCAAATCATTGCAGAGGATAAGCAGCAAGCGCAAACGTTTGAGCAGTGCAGCAGCGCTTTAATCCTCTGATCGGACTTGCCGACTTGCTGTATTTGAAGTGATTTCACGTGAAAAGGTTCGCGCTGATGACATGGGCTGACTTCGTGTCACCGAAAAGGGACCGACGATGTTGCGACGCAGCGCGCGCGCCTCGTTCCGCGGCCGGCCACTGCTCGTGCTCCTCCTGCTGCTGCTGTTGCTGCTGGGATTTGCGCGAGCCTGTCGCGAGCTTCTCTCCAGCGGCTGCAGCTGCACGGACGAGCGCGTCAAGGGCCACACGGCGCAGGCGGGCGCGCGCAAACGAGTGAACTGCGCCGGCAAGGAGCTGACGGACACGCCGGAAGCTAGCCTGATGCCCAACCGGACCATTTCTTTGTGAGTAACTGTTTTGATTACGCTGTCTGATCTTTCAGAATTAATCGTTCCAATACTCGTGTCTGAGGTAAATACTGTCATGAAGTTTGAGAGGATGGGTTGCTGTGCTCGTGAAATGACGTGTGGGTGCGCGCGCGCGCACTTGTGTAGGGATTTGTCAGTACTGCAGTTTTTAAAAATCGAAATTCATACCAGTGTTTTATTAAACATTAGCAACGATACTGTGGTGTAACGCTTCTCATCCTTAATGTGAGATTTTCGTCCTCAGTCATCTTTTAAAACCCTTGCAAATATACATCACCATCACCCAAATCACCACCGCTTCCACTGCTACTACAAGCACTACCAATAGCACCACTTTGAATACTGACAGCACTTCCACCACCACCCAAAACAACACTTCTTTCAACTTTACCACCACCAACAACAACTCTACAACCACCAAAGATTCCAATAATTCCAACACCACCAGGAACTCTATAACTGTCAGAGATACCAACAATACCAACCGCACCACCAACGTCAACTCTACAACAACCAAATATACCAACATTACCACCACCCACAACAACTCTACAGCCACTAACGATACCATCAATATTACCAACACCACCAAGAACTCTAACTGTCAGAGATACCAACAATACCAACCACACCACCAACGTCAACTCTACAACAACCAAATATACCAACATTACCACCACCCACAACAACTCTACAACCACCAACAATATTACAAATACCACTAAGAACTCTATAACTATCATAGATACCAACAATACCAGCATCACCACCAATAACAATACAACAACCAAATATACCATCATCACCACCACTGACAACAACTCTACAGCCGCTAAAGATACCTACAAAATCCATAACCACTACCACCACCAACTCTTCAATCACCAACGATAATCCCTACACCACCAACAACAACTCACAACCCTACAACTACCAAAGATCCACATCGCCACAATCAAGCCACCAATACTACCAATAATGGGATTCTATTAATAATGGCCTGTATCACATGTTATTTTATTGGCAAGTACATCAGCATTTGATGCAATGATATAATACATTACATTACTCGCTGTGAAGTTTATGGACGACTGTATCACCAAAATAACAGTGTGGATGACCTGCTTTGGCAAGCGGGTATCAGATATATCTACAGATTTTAAGAACACGCCTTGCTTACATGATTTGCTGCTTTGATACTATCTACCTAATAGTCAGTGTCCCTGTCTGAGCAACTAGAGCCTGAAGGGTTTTTATATCTTGGATTCTAGCCTGTGGACATGTGTTGAACAGCATGTCAACACAATACCATGGTTCTTGTTGAAGGATTTAGCCCCTGTCTTGGCTTCCCTCATTGGAAGAGGATATAGAATGGGGCTTTCAGGTTGGGTTTGATTGGGGAATGTATTTCAGGCTGTGAACTGCAGCGCTTTGGAGCGGAGAATGAAGTCTCTGTATCACAGCTCTGTCATTTTCCATCTGTGTTCCAGTGTGGAGAGAAAGGAAATGTGCCCCTGGTCAGCACCCCTCCCACACCCTAAAAACCCACCCCCTTCACACACACACGCACACACATTCTGCCCCCTCTCCAGTCTTCAGCTGACTTGGCTATACTGAACGAGGCTAAACAGAAACACATTTCTGCTCTCTCTCTCTCTCTCTTACTCTTACTCTCTTGGTCTCTCTCTCTCTCGTCTATGCTAATGGCTGCCTGGTTGCTTCCTTTCCCATTGCTATGATGCTGCATTCTGTTTTTAACAGGCCTATCTCCAGTGCCCTCTTTTCAGGAAGGAAGGCTGACCAGACGCACTGGCCTGATATGTGATTTTCTTTTGTTTCAGTCTTAGGTAAATACAAGCATTTATGGGTTATGGTTGAAGCTCGGACCATTTCTCTATTTACACACTATCATTAATGGGCAAAACATGCACTTAATTCCAGTCCGGGAGGGAGGAAGGAAGCCTGTTCAGGAGTCAAAATATTTGATTTGGTTCGGATTTTGCCGTTTGCATATTTTTGTCTGTTTTTTTGTTATTTCAGCATGTCACGAAAATCTGTGCAAAACCACTTCAGTTCCGTTCTGGTTATGGAAACCGCATCTCCACTGGGCCAGAAAATGTATGCGTTAAAAAAAACAACAAAAAAAACCTTACAAACTGGCATTGTTCATGTGTTTGACATTAACATCCTATACCTTTATAAAAAAAACAAAACCCACCCCCTACCCCCATCCCCATGCCTTCCTGTCGTCCTCCCTCCATCTTCCCACAATACCCCAGTGCTCCCCTCTGCGGCGGGAGTGGCGCTCGCTTTCACATGAGCGTCGTAAAAAGGAAAACATTGGAAAAATGGCAAAAAAGCAGCGCAGGCAGAGAAGAGAGAAGCAAATAGATTGGTTCCCCAGAGGAGGAGGCTGAGGGCAGAGCGTTTATGGAGCGTAGTGGTTCTGCTTAATAACCACTCACATCTGCTCAACACATTGGTCCGCCGAATCGTAGAGGAAGTGGATTCAAAATGAAGGAAAAAGGGGGACAGAACAAGTCCAGGTGACGTACGATGGAAGGAGTTTGGAGGCGACATGGGTGCAGGCAGCGATGCCTCTTAATGCCATTTATTTGTTTTCTGAACATGTGCAAAGCACACTGTGACACATTTATGGGGCTTGCGTGGGTTAGAGGTAAACACTTCCAGCTTTCGAAGCTCCCCACCGAGAGAAAGGAGAGCATTTTCCGAAATTGCCATATAACATGCCGTGTAGTGCTTTGGAATACGGCGTTAGATAGAGTAAATGGAAACGGATATGAAGATAATGAGAACACATTTAACTTGTTTCGTATCTGACACATCAAGCCAAGAGTTTTTCACACTCTTGTCCTTCTAGATTTAGTGACGTGCTGAGGTTCTGCTCCAGATGTGGAATGTTTGGCGTGCTGTTGATGTTTCTGTTTTTCCTGACATTCCTCAGGCGTTTCTAGACACTGTCCCAGGTGCAGCTTCGTACATCATTTCTCTCTCTCTCTCTCTCTCTCTCTCTCTCCTCCATGCTGTGTTCTTTCTTGTCAGCTGGACTGGAATGTCAGTAGATGAGGTCAGGCTACTGGGGCAGTTGGGAGTTGGACTTGTGGGACGATAATGCAGACAATGGCGTAACACACCCATTTAGCAATCTAGGTCAATCACCAGTCTAGCATGAACTTTTTAACCAGGAAGTAAATGGTAACATTGTAAATTTAGTGTCGGTATATAAGTTTACAGCAATTTTCCATTTAACAATACAATTAGTACAGGTACTACACGTATAACTATTCATACCCTGGTGGAGTTCCTGTGCCAGGTTACCTTTGCACAGTGGTACCTATGAAAGTAGAAGGGGTTCTCTGGAGGTTGTGCGGTGGTATCATAATTGTCCATGTAACGCTTGAGTTACGTGTAAACACTAGCAAAAGTGCCAACAATGGAGGACCTTCAAGCTCTGATTGACTATTTATTTGCCATTATATTTAGTAACAAAGCAGCCAATCAAGTGGACATTTTCCAGGTTTTCCATTGGACTCAATGGGAACATTATCAGACACTACTGAAGATTACTATGCTGTAGCATCTAACTAACTAGCCTACACTGCGTCACTGTAAGATCAGAATAAAACAATAGTATGAATTGATGTACAAATGATGGCATTTTGTTTTGAACATTCGATTTAATATGGGATTTGGTGTGACTCACGGTGACAGCTTTGTTTTACCAAACCGTGGTCTGCACTGTTTCTAGCATCAGTCACGTACCCCTAATAAAGGAAAAGGAAGCCGAGAAAGAGTTGCGTAACACATACTATCTATGTACTTCGATCCAAACTTTGTATTCTTTTACATTATTTAGGATATACAGTACTCTTCTATCAAGCGTTAACATTTGGGACACACCCATAAAATTCATCCGACTCCTCTTCACACACGGCGTGTACACAGGAGCAGGTCAACAGGCGACCGTTTAATGTAGTACTGTCCAGAATGTTCCTGCATATTTAACTCCCAGCCGACTGAGGTTAAGTGTTTCCACATGGACTGTGTTGTAGGGTCAAAGTTTTTCAGGACAGGAGGTTTGGGGCTTCGAGATTTGGGGTCGGTAGTTTAGGCCTGAGGGTTATCTCTCTGAGCAGCTGTAGGTCACCAAGCCAACATCTGGCATTCCTCACGTGATACAAGTTAGATAACAAGATCAAGCTCCGAGTAAGGATTAGGCAAAGGACTTTCTCTGCTTATAGGTCTGGCCTATGAAAGAAGGTATGAATGAATGTAACACTATTTGGAATCAGGGTCACATTGGACGTGTTTTTCTGTACTGTTTATCCATTTAAGTACATCTTTTACACTGAGTCCTATTAAGACCAAAAGGGTATCCTGGTCAACAAACAGTGCAAGTAAACATAATGAACGCAGTCATTATTAACATATGATTCAAAATCAATTTCTTTGGTCAAAATTATAATAAAGAAAAATGACAATATAGTGGTTCTTCAGTGGTTTCATGAGGACGCCAAAGAAAGCATGTTGATATGTCACAGTAGTTCACGCTAGCAAGTTTCTCTCTGGGTTTTTTCTCTCATGGACAAGTAGCAGCTGCTACTGTTATTGTCTGTGGGCGTGGCCTATATATGCTTTTAATATCCGATCGGTAGCATACACAGTTTGCTGTTTGGTTTATACACATCACTGAGCTACCCATATTTAAAATGTATTTTATTGTTGTACTAAGATCCAGGAAAAGGTGATGACAGTGGTTTTCTTACGAGTTATTGGATTGGATTTGACATTTTCAGATCTAACCCACCAATATCATTTATTCCATGATTTCAGTTCAATTCAGTTTTATTTGTATAGCACTTTTAACAATGGACATTGTCACAAAGCAGATTTACAGAAATATATATATATTCAGGAAATAAATTTGTCTTTAATTTATTTATTCATTTTCATATGGTTCATTTACATGTGATTCCTTTACATGTGATTCATTTACGTATGATTCATTTACATGTGATTCATTTTCATGAGATTCATATTCATGAGATTCATATTCAAGTGATACATTTTCATGTGATTCATTTACGCATGATTCCTTTACATGTGATTCATTTTCATGTGATTCATATTCAAGTGATACATTTTCATGTGATTCATTTACGTATGATTCCTTTACATGTGATTCATTTTCATGTGATTCATATTCAAGTGATACATTTTCATGTGATTCATTTACGTATGATTCATTTACATGTGATTCATTTACTAATTTGCTTCTCCTTAAATCCAGTTTTAGACTGTGATATTACAAAGGTTTTTCCAGATTATTACTTGCTACACTGTATGAGATAACCCCAGTAAAATTGCCTGAATTAGGAGGAAATAAATTTGAAATGTATGAATTTGTCTCTAATGAGCAAGCCGGAGGTGACGGTGGCGAGGAGAAAACTCCCTGAGACGAGGTGAGGAAGAAACGTTGAGCGAAACCAGACTCAAAAGGGAACCCATCCTCACCTGGGTAACAACGGATAGTATCATTATAAATAAATCCCTTCTATAACTGTGCTAATACTACACGGTCAAATAGTGAAGTTGTGTAACCAGGAAATTTCATTACAGTTTTTACATGAAGTCTGTTTTGTTGAATGTCTCCACTGTTCACTGATGGAGGCTTGAGTGCAAAACTGTTTGTGGTATTTGCAGTGCTGAGGCTATAATGGTGATCATAGTCCTGACCATCGTAACACATGATGTTCATATGAATTGAGGTCCATAGCCATCTTATGGTTTTTAAGAGGTACCATCCTCAGAAATCCCAGTGACTTCCACCATGTGGGGCCATCCTCAGCAGCAGCATGTAACTTCCAACTGATGAGAACTCCAACCAGAAGTAGGGCATCAGGATGGATCGGGCAGGTCCAGAGAGCAGAAGGGGTCAGGGTCTCTCAGAAGTATCTCAGGAGTATCATGTGTAGCCTGACAGAAAGAGAGAGGGAAAGAGAGGGAGAGATTATTAGATATGGTTATTGTCCCGTAATGGTTAAGGACAATGTACTTTACGTGAGTGTAAGCAGGAACTCCGGCAAGACAGCATAACTAAAAGGGAGAGCCAGAACGGAACACAGACATGAGGGCTCCCTGGGACATAAGGCAGCCAGCCACCCCACCATCAACAAACCTGGGTGAACGCATGAACGTGGGGGCGACAGCATCAAACATCCCAGTTCACCACAACACTCAATGCCTGTGAGCCCTCTAGATCTGCTCCTTTACCTAAAGAAAAATTATTCACAAAAATCTTGACTAAACAAATATGTTTTCAGCCTGGACTTAAACACTGAGACTGTGTCTGAGTCCCGAACACTAATTGGAAAGCTGTTCCATAACTGTGGGGCTTTATAAGAGAAAGCTCTTCCCCCTGCTGTAGCGTTCTCTATTCAAGGTACCAACAAATAGCCTGCACCTTTTGATCGAAGTACGCGTGGCGGATCATAAAAGACCAAAAGTTCGCTCAGGTACTGTGGCGTGAGAGCGTTCAGTCCTTTATAGGTCAATAGTAGTATTCCATAATCAATGCGAAATTTTGAGGGCCAGGGGCCCGGGGGGTGTAAACTTTTAAACATGATGATCGGGTGTAAATTGTTATTATTTTGTCTTGTGGGAAACATGTAAATATCTTATGTAGCTTCTGAAGGGCAGTACTAAATGAAAAAAAAGATCTTTAAACAAAATAATAATAATAATTTACACCGATCATCCTGTTCAAAAGTTTACACCCCCCCATCTCTTAATGTATCGTGTTGCTTTCTTGAGCATCAGTGAATGTTTTCACCTTTTGTAATAGTCGTGTACGAGTCTCTCAGTTGTCCTCAGTGTGAAAAGATGGATCTGAACATCATATAGCTGCTGTCGGAAAGGGCTCAAATATGCAGAAGATGCTGGAAAAGCAAAGAATGTGCAGGACCTGGAGGATTTTTCTGAAGAACAGTGGGCAGTTTAACTGCTCAGGACAGACAAGTGACTATGAAGAACTATCACAAAACATAAAAACAGTCGTTGATCATCCAGGAAACAACACAGTATTAAGAATCAAGCGTATGTAAACTTTTGAACTGGTTCATTTGGGTACATTCTGTTATTATTGTGTCTTGTGGATTATGTGTAAAAAAGTGGTTTTGGTGCGTTGCTATGAATGTAAGTATGAATTAAGTTAATCAGTGGTTCTCTGTCATCTGCTAGTGTGCGTTTAAGAAGAGGTTAATCTGTCCTTCCCCAAATCCTTCCCCTCCCATTTCTTCTCATTCCCTCTCAACTCACAGAGCCTGCGCCGGAGTTCTGTATGTCTGACTGTTATGGGCTCCGTTTACTTGGATTCAGGTTGTAGTTTGCGGTTTTGTCAAAAACACTAAATACTGTGGCCTTGCATCCTCACCTCTGGATGAATTTTAGACAGTGTGTGTTTGTGTGTGTGTTTGTGTGTGTGTTTGTGTGTGTGTTTGTGTGTGTGTGTGTGTGTGTGTGTGTGTGTTGTTTTTTTTCTTTAAATGTGTCTGGAGTTTCAGCTTTCACAGCAGCCCAAAGTTTTCCATCACAGCTCAAACTTCCAATAAACACCAAACCTGCATTCTCAAGCAATACGTCTGGCGTCATTGGGACAAAAAAAAACAACAAAAAACCCCGACTAGTTTCAGTCATTCTGTCTTTCATGCATACTCTCACTCTTCCTTTTAGTTCTTCCCATCTCCCCCTCTTCCTCCTGAGTTCAGCCATACACAACGAGGCTAAATCTAAATATTTAGCCGTGCTGGTAGGAAACTGCCATGCCCAAACCTCTTCCAGATGTGGACCAGAGGGCCTCTGTGTTTAGAGCTAATTACGCACGCCTGCATGGGGACTGGCGAGGGGGAGGACAGGCAGGGGAGGTGGCAGACAAGAAGATAAATTGCGAAGGAGTGAGAAAACATGTAACAGATAATAAAGTGCGTGTCTGCGTGGGACTGAAATGCTAGGTTCACCTTTGACCCCTAGAACTCCTTTAAATAACACTTTAGAGGATAGTACTAACAAAAATACCATCGAACATAAACATTCGAACTCGGACACATCATTAAATCGTCAGTATAAAATCAGCACATTTAATTACTTTTAAATGATCACTATTCAAATTATGTGTAAAGCGTTACATTTGACACTTTGCTGCAGCATTTTCCGCCATCTTCTATTTTTATTTTTATTTTAATTTATTTTTTAACCAATTTTTTTTCCTTATTGCCAAAAAGCGAAAGTGATGTTTTTTTTTTTTTTTTTTTACATTTTTAAATTTTTTATTTTTTTTTACAATTTTTCTTTTGGTGAAAACTTTTTATATTTATCCTGTATAAATATAGTGAACTGATGTGAAATATATTCTTGTCTAATTTTAGCGAAGTTGAACATACTGACTGATTTGATTTCATTTTAATCCCGGACTAAAACTAGCACACTCTGATATTAAACTCAGGAGCTGCTACATAAAATGAGTAAAGTGTGACAGGTCCGGTGATAAAACCAGCTTAAACAACAAGAGGGCACGGTGGCTTAGTGGTTAGCACTTTTGCCTCGCACCTATGGGGTTGGGGGTTCGAATCCTGCCTCTGCCCTGTGTGTGTGGAGTTTGCATGCTCTCCCCGTGCTTTGCGGGTTTCCTCCCCTAGTCCACAGACATGCACTGTAGACTGATTGTCATTTCCAGATTGTCCGTCTGATGTGTGAGTGTGTGTGAGATTGTGCCCTGCGATGGGTTGGCACGCCATCCAGGGTGTCTCCCGCCTTGTGCCCTGAGCTCCCTGGGATAGGCTCCAGAGTTCCCATGACTCTGTGTAGGATAAGCTGTATGTTAAATGGATGGATGGATGGAGCTTAAACATCATTGGACGTCGTGGCAGTGGAATACATCGTGTAGGGACGATAGAGTTGTTATATCAAGCAAGTCCATTAGAAGATGAACCAGTTCGATAGATTTGACTGAAAGTTTGAAAGTTTGCTATTGCTATGTGTGATGCGTATTGTTAGAGATCAGGGCCCAGTTTCTCCAAATCATAGTAAAATGTAAGATCTTTAATTGCTAGAGAGAGTGTTTGTTGTGATGCTCGCGCTACCATCTAACGAGGACGTACAGTCGGATGTAGAGTGCTTTCAGGAAATCCGCCCTGAACATTTAGCATGAATTGAACTCTGTATGTCTTCAGGTGTTTTCCTGTTTGTTTTTTTAGTTCAACTTTATTGTTATGCTGTTTTAAGGAGCAGTTAGCTATCTAGATATAATAATTTTATTCTCACACACACACACACACACACACACACACACACTGTACTGTCCTTGGCAGTGGGCATGGGGTGTGTGAAGAATGTGAGTGTGTGAATTCATACTCCCTCAGACAGCTGCTGTATGGCTGCAACAAATGGCTGTTTGTGTGTGTGTGTGTGTGTGTGCGCACATGTGTGTGTGTCAGTTGGTCCAGGTTGGTGTGTGAAACAAATTGCTTTTTGTGTCGTTGAGTACAGTCAGTACAGTTTCAGTATGAAACAAGTGTGTGTGTGCGCGCATGTGTGTGTGCGCGCATGTGTGTGTGTGTGTGTTTTGAGAAGCCTTTCTGACAAATATCCTGGGAATTGTGTGGAAGGGCGTCCTTGGAGTGCTGCTGTTCCCGGAGATGGTGTATTTACTTTTGTGGGGAAAAAGCAACAAGTTTTGTGTGTGTGTTTGTGTGTTTGTGTGTTCATGTGTTTGTGTGTGCATGTGTATGCATGTGTATATGTGTGTGTAAGGGAGTAGCTGTAAATCCCAAAAAAACCCAACGCAACATGTGATATCTGACTCTCATCACACCTGTTGCTGCCACACACGCATCGACCTTTGACCTCTGACATTCGGGTCAAGGTAAAATTCAGGATTCTCTGCGGAGTTACTAAAGCGATATGAAAGCAGGGTTTATTTGTATAGCTGAAGAGATGGATGTTTGAGAGAAAGAGAGGACATGTTAGAGAGAGAGAGAGAGAGAGTAAGAGAAAGGAAAGATAGTGAGAGAGCGAGTGAGAGAGAGAGATTGATATGTTCTCATGCTCTTCCCAGAGCACAGCAGGAATCTGTGTTTGGATAGTTTTTCCTTTCACTGCACTCGTCTTATCTGACTCCAAAAAATGCCAATCCCTTTCTTTTTCATTCTTTCTCCACCCCTGAGCATCTTATTCCATTTCAGTTTTACTCCATCTTACCCTTATCTGGTTCTTATATCGTAGATTAATTGCGTTTTCCACTCTAAGATTTATGTGTGCTTATAATCACTTCATTACATCCATAGTGTTGAGTCTGACTTTTCCATAGGCTTATGCACTTCTGTTATTATTTCTGATTTAAAAAGTCTTATAACTAAATACTTAATAATAGTTTCCAGTTTATTCGTTTTATATATATATATATATATATATATATATATATATATATATATATATATATATATATATATATATACACATATACACATACATACATACATATATGTGTATATATGTGTGTGTGTGTGTGTGTGTGTGTTGAATTTATATATTTTTTTTTGATCCCCTGCTTTCCAGGTGCGTGAAGTTCTGGATATTGAATATTATTTTATACCACAGCTCTGTTGAAATCTCGATTCTGATTAGTCAAAATGTGTTGATTAGTTTTCTATAACATCACCTCTGACAGTAATTCTGGTTGCAAAGCAAATAATGGGTTAATATTCTAATACCTGATCGTTGCTATAGTAACAACTCTTTCACAGGGAAGGGTATGGAAGACATTAAACGTAATCTAAGACTAATATTAAATGGATTCCAAATGTGGTGTTATTTAAGAAAGAAAAACTTCGTTGCTACGGCGATGTTTTCTGTAAGATGATGCTGATTTAACGTTTACGGAAGGAGTCTCCAGCGTCAGCGCTTTGTAACAGTCAGAGCTGTAACTTTGGCTACGTCCACGTTCATCTTTTTCCGCTATGTTTTGGCCTTCCGTGCACACCGAGACAGCGTTTTCGTCCAGCAAAGACGGAACTTTTCGAAAACGCTCGATTGAGAAAACGGAGATATTCAAAAACAATGACGTATTTTTAGTCACGTGACCCGTTTGATTCAGAACGAACAAGATGGCGGACGATGTTGTACTGCAGTTGTTGTGCCTGCTATCCAGTTTGATAGCTTTGTTAAAGATAAATGTCACGTTATACACCCTTCAGAGGCGGAAAGTTAAAAAAAAAAAAAACGGCTGACGGAAATGACGCAGGCCAAAGCTTATATTTTTACACGTGTGCAGTATAGGGATGTAAGCGTTTTCAGATCTATCCGGATTAATGTGGACATGGCCGTTATGTCATGGGATTTATGCCATGGGAGAGACTTCAGGACAGGAATTTACACTTTGTGGTTTCTCGGTAATGTGACAAGCTGCGTCTTATTTTTTTTGTCTTATTAACTTCAAGAGAGTGAAAAGAAGAGAGGCTGGTGAAGGAACAACTGTTTTTACTGTTTTATATCGTGAAGTCATGACCAGAACTAACTTGTGGAGGTTCTATAACATGAAATAAACTTTAAATGGATGGAAAAAACCTCTGAATTGCTGGAAAATATGCTGTAGTATTAGAGGGACATGCTGTTATGGAAATATAATCAATTTTGTAACAGTGACTATGTTTACATGGACAGCAGTAATCTAATCATGGACGTTATTCTGAATAAGACAATATTCTGATTAAGGTGTTTACATGAGTTGTTTTAGAATACTCCTTTCATGTTCAGGTTTTACATGTTATAGAACGTAGATCGATTAACGGCACACATCATTACGTCCCCACGCCACGCCGTCCGACGTTCCCTCCAGAATTTCATGTATAGTCATACAGTTCGTCTTCGTTATGGTACCGTATACAGTTTTGGGTGATTAATTTTACGAAAGCTTCAAGTGTAGTTAATTATTTGTCATGCTGTACTTGCAAATAGACGACTGCTTGAAGTCCTGGGCTGCATCCCAAACCGTGTACTTGCCTACTATATAGTAGCCGAGATACATGTATTTCTCCTACTATATAGCAGGTAAGTACGTGGTTTCAGACGCTCTGTTGTTTGCCATCAAACGGTTGAGCGCTGCCGTGTGTGATCGTGTCCTGTCGCACAATGCGGTGAAAACTCCCACACGGCGTTAATAGTGTGATTAAGGTGTGTACACGTCTGTAATGCACATCGATAATGCGCCTAAAATAGGAATGCTCCACATGTCTTAATTCGATTTGTGTTTACTTCGAGTATGACTTTAGTCGGATTAAGGTCATCAATAATCGCTGTTTACATGCTAGTTTCTTAATCAGAGTATCGTCTTAATCGGGTTAATATCGGATTATTGTTGTCCATGTAAACTTACTGATTGACTCTATTTACCATCAGGCTGCATCACACCACCTCTAACAGCACTTCCTAAAGTGCTTTATTCTATACTGTTGATGCTACACAGATTTTTCCATCGTCTAAACTTCTGTATGTCGTTCTGGACAGTTGCACACGTCTTCGAGTGTATGATTTAGTACAGTAACGAACTACTACAAACTACTGAATACACTCAGACTAATCGGAAAGGTATGTAGTTATGAGATGTAGGTTGGATCTGAGCCTTGAGTAGGTCTGATCTGAGGATTTATGGTGTGTTTATCAACTGTTTCAACTAAGTGTGGGCAATATAACAATATCACATCAAGTTTCTTGAAGCTACTTGTACAATAAACTTTGCAGTGTAGATCATGATGTATAGTATATAGTAGTGTTGCATTTAAAAAAAAAACTGCTGATATTTAACACATTTTTAAAAAAAATAACATTTATTTTGAGAACTTTACTGTATTTTTTTTAAATAAATTAACAGTTTTAAGTACAACGTTTCCACATCAAATCAGCTGCTTCCAGTCAGTTTATAATTATTAAAAACAAACAGACAAGTATCTTTTGACATAATTGATCACAATACCGTGTAGTCCTGTCTACAACAACATTGTGGTGTTGTTTTTTTTATTATTATTATTTTTATGTAGTTCAAACTCTTAAATAGTAGCACACATTTTTTTTATTTGATACAAAATGACTTGAATGGTTTACAGTGAAACACATTAGGGTTCTTCAAGAGCTCCTGGGATTTGAAATTTCAATTTCACTTTTATTTGTAGAGTGCTTTTAACACGGGTCATTGTCTCAAAGCAGCTTTACAGAAACATATAAACACAGGATACAGATTTTAATAGTGTGAATTTATCCACACTGGTGACGATGGTGGCGAGGAAAATCTCCCTGAGGTCATGTGAGGAAGAAACCTTGAGAGGAACCAGACTCAGAAGGGAACCCGTCCTCATCTGGGTAACAACAGATAGTGTGAAAGTAAAAGAAAGTTCATTATGGTTTTTACATGAAGTCTGATTGGTTGAAAAAATCCTTTCCAGGACCTGTTAGCAGATCTTTACTCTTATGATGATGATGATGATGATGATGATTGTTATTATTATTAACTATAAGGAAAGAGTTTCACTGGCCTTACTTAAAGTGAGTTAGTGAATAATAAGCAAGGACTTCAGAGAGTTAAATCCTGACCTTAAAAAAATCGGTCTGTTTGAAATACACGTTGTTTTCACTCATCATAGTTGACTAGATGCCAACGGCAGGCACAATATTAATAGCATGCCTTCTCTCTTTGTTTTCTCAATGGGAATTTCTGCTGGCCAGGTCAACATTGTGTAGTTCTTTGGGTCACACACACACACACATATAGAAACAGTCTTTGAAGGCATGACTTTGGTTTCTAGAGTTAATATATCAGAGCTCTGGTTCCCATTCCGATTATTAAGAGTAAACACTGAAACGCTAACTGTTAGCTTTGCAGTGGTTGCACAGTTCATGTAAACTTTAAATGCATCACATTTGTGTTTGCACACACACCGAGACGACTTGCGGTTTATTGCGAGACTTGCGCCCCCCCCCCGCCCCCCCCCACACACACACACACAATTCCTGCAGGCAGAATGAAAACGTGTGGATGCATATTGTGATATTGTGCGTGTGTGTGTGTGTGTGTGTGTGTGTGTGTGTGTGTGGGAAGGGCGTTCATAACCGCAGTCGTCTAAAATAAGCCTGCGTCCTCCTCTCTGTAATTATAACGTTCATATAATCCAGATTTTAATTTTAGAGTAGAGAAGAGTTTGGCGTAAACACACACACACACACACACACACACACACACACACGTACACACGTGGCTCAGACGCAGCCTATAATTTCAAAATGTAATGGGAGTTCCTGAGTGTGCCGGCCATCGATGGTCACTTTGTTATTTCTTTGCAGGCACTCACAGATACAGAGCCGTACACCGAGCCGAAAATTTCGACCGCGACACAGAAGAAGCCAGAGAATGTTCTGTCCGTGCCCGATCCGGCTCTCAACAACATGTTTTGAATCTGAGCTCAACCATAGCCGAACGGCATTCTGTCCAAATCGTAATCGTAATGTAATCAAGTCGTCAATCACATACAGCTGCGTCAAATGTAGTGAAATGTTGACGTTTGTATAAACAACAAAAATCTCTAAGGATCGACCCAGGTCAGATGATGTAGTTCTAGTATGAGGACAGTAAACACAAAATAGTGTAAACAAAGTGATTAAGAAACAGGGAAAGATGTTCCCTTTAACAATATGTCTTCTAACTTGGACATATCTAAGTATAAATCTGAATCTGGAAAAAAAGGACGATAGGAAAAATGTCCATGGAATTTGTATGGGGTGAGAAACGGAATCCATATGAACTGCATTCGGCCAGCAGTGTGCTTGACTGGAGTGTGCCAGGTGAAAATGTAGGTTTAATGTAATAAAAATATGGAAACTGAATTAGGGGGAAATTGCAGGCCAAAATCCATGAAAGCATGGAAGGAGAGAAATGAAAAGAAGTGATGAGAAACCCACGTCTTTTTGTTTTGTAATTTATATTCGTCTCTTCATGATGAACTGATATTTTACTGAATAACTTAATTAGAAAACAGTTGCTGTGTGATTACATGCATTTACTTCAGAACAGAACGAGAAATGACACGACTGTCTCTCTCTCTCTCTCTCTCTCTCTCTATCTGTAGGCTGCCTTAACAAAGCCATGTATTCACATCTCAAGATGCATTTAAGCACTAAGTGCTCATTGTGCTGAAGGGTTTTGGCCCAAGCCAGACCTTGTGTGCGTGTGTGTGTGTGTGTGTGTGTAACATGCCCTGTACATCAGCTAAATTAGGCTTAAAATAGGGACATCATACAGGGGAATTATACAGAGGCATCATACAGGGGCATTATACAGGAGAATTATACAGAGGCATCATACAGGGGAATTATACAGAGGCATCATACAGGGGCATTATACAGAGGCATCATACAGGGGCATTATACAGGAGCATTATACAGAGGCATCATACAGGGGAATTATACAGAGGCATCATACAGGGGCATTATACAGAGGCATCCTATAGGGGCATCATACAGAGGCATCATACAGGGATATCATACAGAGACATCATATAGAGGCATCACACAGAGGTATCATAAAAGGGCATCATACAGGGGCATTATACAGAGGTATCACACAGAGGTATCATAAAAGGGCATCATATAGGTGCATCATACAGGGGCATTATAGAGGGGTATCAATGGAGGTATCATATAGGGGCATTATACAGAGGTATCACACAAAGGTATCATAAAAGGCCATCATACAGGGGCATTATACAGAGGTATCATACAGAGGTATCATTCAGGGGCATCATAAAGTGGCATCATACAGAGGCATTTGGATAATGTTTTGTTGAGGCTGACATAATATAAGGCTAGTTAAAAACAATAGGTTTTTTAACAGGCTGAGGAAACATTCTGAGGTAACATGCTGAGGAAACATTCTGAGGTAACACGCTGAGGAAACATACTGAGGTAACATTATGAGGTAACATGCTGAGGTACCATGCTGAGGAAACATTCTGAGGTAACATGCTGAGGAAACATTCTGAGGTAACATGCAGAGGAAACATTCTGAGGTAAAATGCTGAGGTAACATGCTGAGGAAACATTCTGAGGTAACATGCTGAGGTAACATACTAAGGTAACATGCTGAGGAAACATTCTGAGGTAACATGCTGAAGAAACATTCTGAGGTAACATGTTGAGGTAACATTCTGAGGTAACATGCTGAGGAAACATTCTGAGGTAACATGCTGAGGTAAATTAAGCTACATTCTGACAGGACTCGCAAGCTTCTGATAGGTACGCTAATGTTACACACCACTCTCATGTACACAGTTTGGATTCTATGAAAAATACATGTTACATGTTAAAAAAGCAGATGTAGCTAACATGTTAAAAAGTATGCTACTTAATGATTAGCATGATTAAAATAATAATAATAATAATAATAATAACTTTTTTAGCAACTCTCTAGCGTGTAACCACGTAGCAGGTATATTTATTTAGCTTGCTTTTCATGTTAACTCATAGCTAATGCCATCATCCTAAAAATAAATAAGTTCTAGTTGTTTTTAGCATGTTTCTTTTTTCTGTTTCCTGAGGTAGTGATGTAGAAAAAGCCAATATAGTGAGTTCACATGAGACTTTAATGACTCAATGCACTTGGTCTGTATCTCACAGAAATAAAACGACTTGTTTTTCTTTTTAGTTCAGTCTCGCAACTGAACTGTCAGATACAAATTGCTATCAAATATCACACAGCTCAAGGCTCAAGCTTGTACCGTAGCCTCTATAACACTGATGTAGATGTAACCATCTACATGTATTTTGGCAGAATAGAGCATCCACCTTGATTTAATTACAGAGCGTGAGTGTGTGTGTGTGTCTGTA
Organism: Ictalurus furcatus; assembly: GCF_023375685.1. NCBI lineage: Eukaryota > Metazoa > Chordata > Actinopteri > Siluriformes > Ictaluridae > Ictalurus > Ictalurus furcatus. Next base: position 5,669,247 of record NC_071259.1, read on the forward strand.
TGTGTCAGAGAACGAACATGCGTGTGCCTGTGTATGTGAGCGGACTCATATGTTTGACCCCTTTCATAGACAACAAGTCCCAGGACACACACACACACACACACACACACACACTCATTTCTGCTTTTCCTTGAGTGGCTTTTAGAGTGTTTCTCCGGACCTCCATCCCCCCCAGCAGCACTCAGGCCTGGCTGTACAGAGTGTGGGTTCCTGGGCACAGAGAGTGTGTGGAGCACTGTGTGTGTGTGTGTAAGGTGTGTGTGTGTGTAATGTGGTCTTAGCCAGGCGGCTGATTAGGACCGGGCTGTCAAGCAGCAGCGGTGGCACTTGAAGAACTCCAGAGAGAATAGGAGCCCTTTAACAAAGAGCAGAGCAGCCTTGCTTCTGTTCTGAGACATGCACACACACACACACACACACACACACACACACACACATATGCACACACACAAGTTTTATTTGTATATATGCTATATCTAGAAACAGAAGTGCATGCTTACACTTGTGTTTGAATGGGTCATGCCATCCCCACAGTCATGCACACACACACACACACACACACACACACACACACACACACACACACACACACACCAGACCACTCCTGCTGTGAAGGTGCTGTAATTGGGCTCTTAGGCTTCATTAGTGGCAAATCTGAGAGGACGTCTCTCTCTCTCGCTCTCTCTCTCTCTCTCATACACATACACACATTTTTCCCCTGTTCGGTTCCCCTCTCATGAACTGCTTTGTAACAAAAAATCTCAATCCAGCAGAGAGACATAGTAACACTTTTGCTTTGGGCCATACACTTAATGTAATTTATTTTTGGACATGGCTTGTTTGCTTCCTTGTTACTACAAGAAAAGAAATATATAAAGTGCGTCTAGTGGTATGTACATTTTATTACATGATGATCTGATATGTGTGTCAAAACATGATCAACAGTCCAATGTATGAAACATAGATGTGATACAGTGTGATTCATTATCATACAGAGCATTTGGTTTTAATAGTGTTAGATTGAGTAGTCTGAGGCCACATCTACTTTACTTACACTGTGTCTGGCAGGCGCAAAGGCCACGCCTCCTTCCCAGTGACAGACAGGCACAGAGACCACGCCCTGCCAGCACCACGTCGGTTGTGCCCTCGTCTCACGAGCGTCCACTTCTCGGTTGGTCTTTTTGAATTTGTTAATGAGTTTGGTAACAGTGTCGTGTGTGATGTTCTGGCCATGTTTCCTTGACAAGTCCATCGCAACCTTGCGACAGCTTCCCGATCCTGCCATGAGAACGATTTCAATACGTTCTTCTTTTGTCAAAGGAAAAAATATATGAAATGTATGTATGAAAAATTTTGGAAGACGTTTTGCTAAAAACTTTTCATTTCTCCTATGTATGAATATTATGACTTTTGGGAAACCCTGTAGTGATGGTAAACAGGAAAGAACATTCAGGGTCAGGGTTTGAGACCCTAAAAAATTTGCTTCTTAACCCATAGCTTATCCAGACCCTTAGTTCTTAAAGAGGTGTCCAGGGAGCCCCGGGAGTTTGCAGAGCATAACCAGTTTTATTTGTTGCAGTTGTGGGAATCATGATTTATCACGATTATCAGACTTATTGTATTTATTATTGAGTTATTATAGTTATTCGTCTGTTTGACTGGTCACTGGAATTGAATACATTTAATCCAAATCCAAAACATTATATATACATAAATATATTGGGACTAAGTGGGGTCTGGAGTAAGTGGGGATTTTCTTTCTTGGTTGCCAAAACGTTTGAGAACCCTTTGCTTAAGTCTCCTTAGATTCTATTTGTGCCTCCGAACAAAATCTCGTACAATTTCAGGCTGCATTGCAATTTATACCACTTCTTTAAAACCCATAATGTACTCCAACTCGTCCACTTTAAACAGATCGCACGAGTAAACAAAACTGCATTGCTGCCTATGATTGTGCCTTTGTCGTCGGTTAATGACCTTAATTATCTTTTACTTCGGAAAAACAATTCTGGATAATCGGGCTTCAGTAAAAACTGTCTCGGAGAAAATGAAGGCCTTGCTTACTTCACAGAGTCTCACGAGGAGCCTGAATAACGTATATGATCGGGTTTAAGGTGTCATGATAAATTACAGAGCCTCTTTGTAACTTATAGAGTCTCACTGTATTTGTTTAGGATGTTCTTATAAACTGAAGGCCCTGGATTTTAAGCTATATGGTGCCAGATGTGAGAAATATACAGGGTGGCTCACTGGGTTTCATTTTCACCTCATTTAAACCAACGCTGTTGAGCCTGTAATGCATGTGCCGTGGGTGAGATAATTACAACATCCACCATTAAACCCGTACTGCCTTTTTGTAACGCATTTCTTTCCATAACTCTTTAAGACATAAAAAGCCTTGTTTCTGAATTACAGGGTATCATATGTAGGTGTCTAAAGCTCTATAGATTAAGGTAAAGATGGATGATATGGACAAATGATGAGATTGCAATTGTATTGTTATATATTGCTTTGACGATATGCTAATGGTTAACAGGCAACTAGTAGTCTTTATGAACTGTTGAGATTTCTAAGCAAAAAAAAAAAATCCCTTTGGACCCTCTACAAATAATCCTTTACCTGTTAGAATTGGGCAATATGGCTACAATGTCCTACCACAACACCTGAAGATATTTTCATGAAATATGATATGTATTCCAATAGAGTTGAGCTAATGCTAAGGTTGCCACACATTAGAGAAACAGCAGTTCCACAAAATGGAAAAAAAAAACCCTTTGTTTTAATTCAAACATATTGTAAAAAATACACTATTTAAATTGGAACAAAAGAAAATTTGAGCTGTTTACTTCCTGTCGCTACCTGTCACTCCCAATAACAGTGGAATTGGTTGATGGTGTAAGAAAATTGACAACCTACAATATTATTATCGTGTATAACAAATTGTATAACCCACCCCAAACCCAAACTCGTTATTCCATCATTCGAGTGACTTCAGTTTTATTGTATGCGTGGTGTTTTAACAATAGACGTTGTCACAAAGCAGCTTTACTAGAAATCTGGATGTACAGTAGTTTTGGATCCTTTATGAACAAACCAGAGATGACCGTGGCAAAGAAAAACTCCCTGAGACATCATGAGGAAGAAACCTTGATAGGAACCAGACTCAAAAGGGTGGCACTGGATAATGGGATTATACATAAATCATTACTCTTCTACAACTATAAAGTCAAACACTAGTAAATTTGTTCAGTTGGAGCACATTGTGAATAAGAGTCCTGGAATGAGACTCTACAAATTATGTAGGGTTGTTGCACTGTGATTTTATCTCCACTGTATGAGAAGGAGAAAAATTGTTTAAGTTAAACGGCTTATTAAAACTACAGGCCATACGTCAATGTCATTCTTTAACAATGCCGACAAAAATAAAGCTCGTTGGTAGACAGCATTCTCAGCTTGATATCCGTTACCTTGGGGTCTGTTTGACCGTGAGGCCCAAGCACTTAGCCTCTAGTTTCGCCTCTGTGGGCAACACTAGTATCAGGTTTCGCAGACTTATTATAACCAGCCAACACTATGAAATGACACTGAAACATATAATATAGGGTTTTATTTTAACCTACAGCATCTGTTTTTTAACTCATGCGATTATTATTGCTACTTAGTTTGTATAAATACACTATACATTGTGGTGTATTTAAATCTGTATGGCATCGCAGCTTATGGCTTTAAGGTTGTTTTTTTTCCCTCTCCAGGCTACCACTTTCATTTCCTCTGCCCATAGTTTCCACTCCTCTTTCCATCTCTTAGCCATGCCAGGGTGAAGTGAGTGTGAGCATCCTGGCCTCGGTGCCTCCAGTTCAGGCAGTGTGGTCAGAGGAGACAAATTGAGCTGAACCGTCATGGACAGAGGGAAGCATAGGGCAGGGTGGAGCTGAACAGGGCACAATGCCATCAGTACCCAGGCACACATGGGCATCTGGGCTGCCAGTTAACACAAAGCTAGCCTGAGAGACTAAAGCTTACTGACGTAGAGATACTCTGGTTTTAGCAGCGGGTAAGTAAGCGCTGGTTAAGCAATGGTTGAACTGTTTTTAGAAGTGGGTTGGCAGTAGTGTGATCTTGTGTGTGTGTGATCGTATATACGCAGCTGACATATTTCAGATGCATATAATAATCACATATCCAGAGCTCTGTCTCTGACCACACACTAATAAAGGCTTCTTTTATAGACCAGCCACTCACAATGGCCTACGCTCTAGAAGTCTCTAGCACTTATTACCACCTTAGTCATTTCATAACATTCGCAAATAAAAACATGAAAGCTTTGTTGTTTTTTTTTTAACCAAACCAACTGGCTATTAGATGACCACAGCAAAATAAGAAAGAAAGTAAAAAACGGGACAAAAAAGTTAGAGGTAATAGACAAGGGCAGCCTTCAAAAAATTGCATACTGTGACAGTACCTACTGCATTCGATTCAGTACCTACTGCACGGCCGTCGATGCAGTACGTACTGATCAGTATACAGTAAGTGTGTCGCATGAATACAATCCGGATGTGCTACATACACGATGTTGGCATTGTCATGTGACCTACAGCTTAAAATGAGCTGACGCCCTGCCTTTTTGCCCATTTTTGATTCTGACAGCTCTTCCGCACAAGTCCCGTTGTCTTATGGGAAAGTGCCGTATCCACAGTGTCCAGTGGTAACATACTGCAGAAGCTGTTTTATGAATTCTGAGAATTCGGACATACTACTCCTTTGGTGTACTGTATAGTAGGGTAGCAGGGATATTTGGAAGCAGCCTAGGTCATCACCATGGGGTGGCTGTGGCTCAGGTGGTGGAGCGGGTTGTCCACTAATCGTAGGGTTAGCTGTTCGATTCCCGGCCCACATGACTCCACATGCCGAAGTGTCCTTGGGCAAGACACTGAACCCCAAGTTGCTCCCGATGGCAAGTTAGCACCTTGCATGGCTGCTCTGCTACCACTGGTGTGTGAGTGTGTGTGTGTGTGTGAATGGGTGAATGAGACACAGTGTAAAGCGCTTTGGATAAAAGTGCTCTATAAGTGCAGACCATTTATCACAGCTTTGTAAAAACATTAGACGATTCATTTGAAGAAGTGCGTCATGAGTGTCACAAGCTTCACATGTCGCTGCACAGCGCAAGCAGTTAGTCATATACTTGAGGTAAAAACCATTAAACCAATAAATCAGTATTTATTGTTTTCATAATTATAGCATCTTCCATGTGAACAGCTGACTAACCAAATGAGTCATTGTTATGATCAGGATCCCTTTTGCATACTCCTTTTGTTGTGTCTGTTGGCTTCTTGACTTTTGCAAGGTAAGCAAAAATGTGTCCAAACTTCACTTCTTGAGCCAGTCTTTCTCACACATGGAGGACAGACAGTATCTGAGGCACATTAGAATAAAACATTTGTTTCTCCTATAAGCAGAACACTAATCTGTGTCAGATTAGTGGCCTATTTAAACACAGCGTAAAAACAACCGAATGTAGACTCGAAGTATTCACCATTTTATCGCGGCAATCTTTTCAACAATGATGAATATGTATGCCTTGTGAAACGATGTAGTGTTTTTTTTGTCCTTCTCACTGCATCCTTTACTGTGTCCTCCCTCATCCCTTCCTCCACTCAAAGTTCTCTTCCTCCAATTCTGCCGTCCACCTGTTCTTCCTCTCCGCGCCTGTCCATCATGCTTTGCTGCAGGAAGTGCTCCCAGGTTGACCCCTGACCCCAGGCAGCTGGGCTGTGTATAAACAGCTCATTTTGTCTGCTTCCTGTTTGGCCTGAACGGGTGCAGCGCCTATTTTAGTCTGTTTACTGATGGGACTTCTTCAAGAAGCTCTGTGTGTGTGTGTGTGTGTGTGTGTGTTCGGATGTGTGTTTGTCTGCTTATGTGTGAGGGTCTGTAATGTTTGTGTGTGGGTGTTTATGCTGTTTTGTTGTTTGATAGCGAACGCTGCTGCATGTTCCTGCTGTCGTTACACAGTTCTCAGAAACAGGCCGGAGTAGCGTGCTTCATGAAGCGCGCATCTCTGGAACTGTAATTGTGCCCCATTTTCTTCTGTTTGAAAATGGACTAGCCGTGAGACATTAGCATGATCGCTAACGTAGGTCCTGAAATAGCCTTAAACGCTGAACTTTGTAAACCCTGCCTTCCCCAAATGCACGTTAGTATAAATGACACAAGATGAGGTTCATGAGCTCATAGTGCACATAGCAGTCACACAGACATGTGTGTATAGACGTTGACTTTCTAAATAATAGGCCTATTTTCTAACTCACCAGTGACTTATCACTAGCTGTACTTCTTTCGTCTCTGGATCGAATTAGGCAGATTGTTTCTTTGCTAGTGATCTGTCTTGGTCTCTTTCATTCAGTCTGTCTGTCTGTTTCCTTATCATAGCAAAGATAATGTCATACATGATTTAAACAGTGCTTGTGAAAACAACTTGAGCTGCTAATCAGTAGGCGCCTCCTAATGCATGGTGTAAAAATGCTAATCATGTAACTCCTCAAAGGAAATGCTACCGTTAGCATTACCAGTGAAGCCCCTATTTAGGTTGTTACAAATACAACTTGTTAACTCTTCAAAACCAAGTTGCAATATTTACATTTTTAATCCTCAACACACTTGTTTTGATGTCTATGTCTCAATTTAATAGTGTGAAAACGACTCGCTGTGTTTTCACAGGTCCTGACGCTGATTAGCAAGCATTTTGCTTCCGGGACAAATTTTGCTTGTCGAGAGTAGAGCCATTTTGCGATGGAAAAGTGTGGAAAGGTTCCAGATTGGGCATCGGGACCAAAATAAAAAGGCTGTCTCTGTATTCAGTATTGCTCTCTTTTTTTTGAGCTTTTATCTGCTCGCAGCTTACGATGCTCATCTAGCTGGCTAACTCACCACAGGACTAAGCAGTCGTTATGGATGTCTGTGCTTTGAAGAGCCATTTGAATTTTTGTTAAAAAGGAGATAATCCCTACATTGTAGTGTGTGTGTGTGTGTGGGTGTGTGTGTGTGTGTGTGGTATGGGAGGCTGTAACTAGTTTAGTGGCCAGACTGTTTTTGCTTTCTGACGGTCTCAGCGCTAATTTGTTTTGACCCTGTTAAACGGCTACATTAGGACATCTTACCCCATCTGACAGGACATGACTGCTGCCGTCACTGTGCTTTCATTAGAATAAGAACGTATACACGTACAGAAGCAGAATTTCCCTCACCTCAAAAGTCCACAAGTCCTAGATCCGGGTTCAGACCCGAGCTAGCTAACCACGGCTAGGATTCTCTCGCTATGTTAGCTGCACCGTATATTCTTTGCGTTAGCTTTCATTTTAATAAGCATTTCTCTGTGGTGTTTTGTTTTGAAATCTTTGGTTACTCGGTTATTGTTTTTAACACAGAATTCCCTGCACACAAATATTTTCCTTGGAAAACTCATTAGCTAACTTTCTAGCTAACTCGCAAGCTAGCATCCTAGTGTGCAAACTTGCTAGTAATAAAAATGACAGGACGCTTTTGGATAAAACGTTGTGCTGCACTGACATAGCAGCGATTCTCTGGATTATTTGGCAGACATATTGCAATTTCTCCCAATCTGTGTCTAGATTGTTTGTGTGTTTAGTTTACTTTTTTTTTTTTTTAAATAACCCAATTGACTTCCAAATTACTATATATGTTCACTACATAGAATATACCAATGTTGTTGTAGGACCTGTAAAAGCAATAGCAAGTGTTTTATTCCCCCTAAACCACACCCATTTGCCAGCGATAACAATTTTTAATTTCATAATGAATGACACGTCATAATTTTCAACCGTGTATAATTCTTTACGCTGTGGAATGTCAACAAGACAAGTTGCTTCCTGTTATCACTTATGTTATAACAGCTGTAAACAGTCGTTTCCTCGCCAGCCTTTGTTTTTTTCTCTCTCTCTTGAAAGAAAGCTTGTCACACATAAAGTCCGACGACGGGGCGGAAAACCCACTGACAGTGGAGTCTCCTTACAGAACACTTTGCTATATTAATAGTTACCTGTTGTTCTTTGTTAAACATACGCTTTTGAAAAAAAAATCTGTTTATTATTAGCCTTAGATTATGCAGAGCGTCCAGCGTGCACGTCTCTGTCTGTGAGTTGTTACCATAGAAATGATGACATTTTAGAACGAGCACATAAATGCAACTGAGTTGCCTTGCAGTTGGGACTACTGTCAGAGCTGCTGTTAGAGAAAACGAATCATCACCTTCTGACCAATCCGATTCAGCGCTGTGTTGTAAGGGTTCTTATAGGGAGCACTCAAAAGTGGATGATTGGGTCTTCAATTATTCAGATGAAAATTCTGTTTTTATTATTTATTTATTTTTCTTCAAACTGTGATATCCGTTGTGACATACCCGTGCCTGAGGGAGTGTGACGTGATTCGCCATTTTTCACGTGCTGTTAATTTGAGAAAAAAAAAAACAAACAAAACAGCCCAGGCCACTAGAGGTGAATCTGATGTCTTTATAATGCTTGGGAAAGCAGTTTTTCTGCCATAACTTTTAACAAGCCATATACTAACAGGAAAACACACACACACACACACACACTCCTGTGCTTTTATATGCTACCACTGCATTCCGCCATATAGATTGGAAACACACTTTTGTCTAAAAAACAGCATTTAAAGCCAATTAAGCCCCCATGGGGTAGAGGGGCTTAGTGGAGGGGGGTGGATGGTTAGCGGGGTTTAGGAGGGTGGTGTGTTGGGTATTATTAAAGGCTGTCACCTTAGACACGGAAAAACACACACTATTAAAGCCTCTTACGGAGTGGCAAATGTGACAGACACTTATAGCCCCAGTGTGTGTGAGAGAGAGTGTCTCTCTGTGTGTATATATATATATATATATATATATATATATATATATATATATATATCTTACCCTCTCTCTCTCTCTCTCTCGCTCGCTCTCTCTTTCACCCCTGATAACCCTGCTCCCTCTTTTAAGGCCATTAGTCACTGGTGAGAGGGATAATTGTCATGGCGAATAGCCGCACCACACGTTTGATGTGGACGCCAACTTCCTTTTGATGTAAAAATGTATCCACAGTGATTATCAAGATTATGGCCTCCTCCGCCCCCTCCCACCTTCCCTCCTTCCCTTTCCTTTCACCCCTCTTTTTCCATCCTCCTGTTTGGCTCTGAGGATTAATTGGATGCAGCTTGCTCTATTAACTGGAGTTGATGCGGTCGTCGCCGCCACCGTTGAGTTTATTCAACTTGCGTTTGGCTACTGTCCCTCTCTCCATTTGTCTGTCTGTCGATCCTTTCCCGCGCTCGCTCGCTTCTCCCTTGTTTATCCTATGGCATTTTTGTGAACGTCAGACCAAACATATGCTCCTCTCTCTCTCTCTCTCTCTCTCTGTCTCTCTCTCATGCTTTCTCTTTTGGTCTGCATCTCTCGTTTGGTTTTTCAAATATTTGGACCATATTACATGATTAAGGTCTGTGTGAGTGTTTATGTGTAGTCCCTGATATCCTGTACATCTTCTAAATGGCTCATAAGAGTCTCCTGGCACTTGAGCGTCTCCGTTCATTAAAGCCGTTCCACTTACTCCTTGTTGTTTTATACGCTAGTGGAAACTGATGAGTTGCGTCTAACGTAGCTGGTGGTCTCCGGTCTGGTTTGGTTTCTGTTTTTTTTTTTTTTTTTTTCCCCTTTCCCTGGCATTTCTTAGATACACATGGGCAGATCTTACCCCAATACACACAACACTCAGGGCTTGCAGCGAGTGTATGTGAGGAAGCCTTTGTGCAAGTGTGTGACGAAGAGAGACTAATTTATATGTATGAAATACAAATATGCAAGGGTGTTTACTGTACCGTTGTGTTTTTATTGGATGCACACATGTGTGTCTTGGTCCCATGTGTGAGTGCGTGGGTTCTTATGTTAGGTTTTATGTGAGGGTGTGTGCTTGAGAATGCCTGTTTGAGCAATTGTATTCCACAGGCATATTTATATTGGATTTGGCCTCAACGTTTTATTTTCACTTTCTGTGTGAACATTAATACGAACTTTTAAGTCTAAAAAGGTTGTGTGTTTGCTCTGTCTTACAGAAACCTAAGCAACAACCGCATCCGAGTTCTAAGAAATGGCTCCTTCGCTGGCTTGTACTTGCTGGACAAAATGTAAGTAATTGTGGTCATTTTGTCCACATCATTATCATCCTGATTCTCATTTACACATTTTTTTTGTGTGTGGACATGCTTTGATCTGTTCTATCTTTATTTTGGATCTTAGCCGTACGTTTACGGCCACAGCATGCAGAGACCGGGCTTATATCTAGACTTAGAATCCTAAACTGAGTTATTTTTGATGATGGTTGTTCAAAATGTTGCTTTTGGATGTTGTATTCCTTTACATTAAAGTCCAAGTTGAGTCCAAGTCCAAAGTCTGTAAGGTACTGCCCAAGTGAAATCCAAGTCATGTCCAATGTCCCTAAGCTACCATCCAAGTCAATTCCATGTCAAATCCAAAGACCCTCAGCTGTTGCCCAAATCCCAGTCATGTCCAACATCCCTAAGCTACCTCCCAAGTCAATTCCATGTCAAATCCAAAGTCTCTCAGCTGTTGCCCAAGTCCAAGTCAGGTCCAGAGTCCCAAAGCTACCACCCAAGTCAATTCCATGTCAAATCCAAAGTCTCTCAGCTGTTGCCCAAGTCCAAGTCAGGTCCAGAGTCCCAAAGCTACCACCCAAGTCAATTCCATGTCAAATCCAAAGTCCCTCAGCTGTTGCCCAAGTCCAAGTCAGGTCCAGAGTCCCAAAGCTACCACCCAAGTCAATTCCATGTCAAATCCAAAGTCCCTCAGCTGTTGCCCAAGTCCAAGTCAGGTCCAGAGTCCCAAAGCTACCACCCAAGTCAATTCCATGTCAAATCCAAAGTCCCTCAGCTGTTGCCCAAGTCCAAGTCAGGTCCAGAGTCCCAAAGCTACCACCCAAGTCAATTCCATGTCAAATCCAAAGTCCCTCAGCTGTTGCCCAAGTCCAAGTCAGGTCCAGAGTCCCAAAGCTACCACCCAAGTCAATTCCATGTCAAATCCAAAGTCCCTCAGCTGTTGCCCAAGTCCAAGTCAGGTCCAGAGTCCCTAAGCTACCACCCAAGTCTATTCCATGTCAAATCTAAAGTCCCTCAGCTGTTGCCCAAGTCATGTCCAATGTCCCTAAGCTACCATCCAAGTCATATCTAAGTCAGGTGCTATGTGCATAAGCTACTACCCAAATACAATCCAAGTTAAATCCAGTGTTTGTAAGCCACTGCCTAAGTCCAGTCCAAATCAAACTCTGAATAAGAAAGGTGGTGGAGTCAGGCGACCTTCTTGTACACTCTTAGCAAAAAGGGTTCCTCACGGGTTCTTAGCGTAATTCTTTCCTTCCTTGGAACCCTCTCTGACAGGGAAACACTCCCCCTCTAGAGGGGGTTAGATTTGTTAGGGTTCAGGATTTTAGACATTTTAAAAAGTATATCATAATCTGAGGATTTGTTTTTCTTTTCTTTTGGTAACCATTAACCTGTAATCCTAGTTTTTTGGTGTGGGTGATGTAACCTGTTACAATGCTATAGCATTAAAAAAAAAAAAAAAATCACGACCTTATTAATCAACACTTTTCTTTAATTTTAACGAATACCTATCAATATTTAGCCAGATGTCCACATTTAGCCAGTCAGATGAGGGCTTCATGAAGGGCGAGGCTTTTAATTTGCTATAACCAAATGCATTTAAACATCATAAAACTATCCATGAGCATTGAGAAGAAAGAGTATGGCAGCATGTGGTGAGTGGACTCAGCTTGAGCAAAGATTCTGGAAAGATTTGTCATAAAAGAGCAATCTCGTTGACTCAATTCCTCTGGCATGAAGGTCCTGTCAATGCAGCGTCAACGGAGAGAATAGAGTATTGGGCTGAGCCTTAAGAAAGCACTGAGGATTCCCTCAAGGGAGGATGGAGAGGGAAAGTCAACAAGTCTGAGTTAAAAACAAACAAAAAGAAGTGAATATTGATATGCACTGTGTTCTTGTCTGAGAATGCAGATGTAGATTAAGACCATAGTTATGACTTTGAAAAAGACCATACCGACTAGATTCAAGGTTCAGCACGTGTGAAGCGGTCGTTGCTCGGAACATATTGTCTCGTTTTGTTTTAGTCCCGTTGGGCCAGGTTTTCTCAAAAAAGGTCAGGATCCTTACAGTCTCTCTCAGACTTGGCTCCAGCAGGGCAGATGAGACATGGCTCTCATCTCCCATTTATAAATGAGAAAACTCTAATTAGACCTCCATCTATCACAAAAGGAGGAGTCTGCCAGTGACGTAGCCATTGACGCAGAATGTGCAGATATTTCATCTTAGTACCAGAACTGATCTGGGGACGCATTAGGGTTATCTCAGGAATCTTGTCTCTTCCTAGATCTTGGTTCTACACGTCACGGCCATATTGCCACGCTTATTAGAAACCACAAGGCAAAATAGACAGCTCGGCAGTCGCACTTCTTACTCCTAACTAAGCTGGAACTACGCCGGCCTCTGTCATGGACAATTAATCAACATCTTTTGACAAATCAGAATCGATATGTCAACCCCACACAATATTTATAGTAACGCCACGTTCCTATGACTTTGATCAAAACCACTTTCCATACAAATTGTCCCATACAAATGTTTATTCACATCATGTTAGGTGGAGTGCATCCGTGTTAGCCAGAAAAGCGCGGCACAGGAAATTAGCAGCTGCGAAAAAGCCAACTTAACGACCTGGGCCGGGTCGGTGGCAGCTGCTTGGAACGAGAAGCAGACTTTCTTGTCTTAATTAAGTGCTGCTCCTTCATTAATGGCTACCAGAGAGAGAGAGAGACAAAAGTAGTAAAAGTCAACTCACACCTTCCTCCAGACAGGCCACCTTATTTATGACCCATAATGGCTTGTGATTCTGAAGATGTGGAGACATTTTGCTGGTCCCTATAAGCATGCTCTGCTTGATTAATGCTATTATTATTGTTATTAATGTGTGTATTATCTCTGGGTTTTTCACGCGTTGGACTTTCGGCTCCTGTCTAACGCTCTCATGCCACCCAAATACATCTCAAACATCCCAACCAAATTGCTCCCTGATGACGTGTAGTTATCTAAGACGAAGGCGTTTTCAGCTTTTACTAGGTCATAAGTCAGACTTGATGCTGTGATGGAGAATAACCCGTATTCAGGTGTGGCTGGTATGTATGGCGTAGCGGGGCCTAAGCCTCCATCATTCAAAGGTAAAAAGACATCATAACAACTCTTATCATCTTAGCAAATGTCTTAAGGTGGAACGTGATTTCGGCTGCAAGGTCTATATGAATGTTCTCACTCTGATATGTTATTGTTTTTATAGTTACAACTTCCTGTGTAAGACTTGTCTGGCAGCTGCTCCATATAAACCCGTTGTGTAGTTGTTGATATGGTGATATTATTTATTTCGCATTTACGGAAGGAGTTTCCAGCATCAGTGCATTGTAACAGTCAGAGGTAAAGCTTTAAGTTTTCCGACATGGGAAAGTCTTCACGGTTTTGCAGTTTCATGCAAAAAAAAAAATTTTTTTGAGAGAGAGAGAGAGAAAAAGGAGATGTTAGTGACGGAATGATTGTTTATAGTTCATTTTAAAGATTTGCCATAAATGAATAAAATGTATGATGTCTGTAATTGGTGTGAATAGCAGTGATTAGTTTTCTATAACCGTCTGCATCATTATGCCAGCATTAGCTGTTTGTGTGTGTGTGTGTGCGGTAATATGTAAGACAAGGCCTCTTGCTCATGTGGAGGTGTTTGTTTGGGGTAAACGGATCTGATAGTGCTTGTTTTTATAAGTGCAGACACGCCCCCCTTCCCCCCCCTTCCCCCCCCAGGGAGCTGCAGAGGTTGAGGAGGGAGAAATTTGAGCCGAGGTCACAAATCATATCTCGTACCCGGGTGAGTGGTTAAAACAGCAGGAGGGGCGAGGGAGTATACATGCCCCCGACACACACACACAGATAATTAAGCCACACAAACACTATTGGGGCGCCGACATTTTTCATAATCAAACAGCAGGCATGTGTCAAAAACAGCTACACCGAATATCTCGACACACTCTTTCTTTCTTTCCACTTATCCTTTCATTGCGTTTAATTTAGCTATGCGAAGTCATTCCGATTGGCAATCTGTGAGTAGTGTAGTAGTTCATTGCGATATCAGGAAAATGACAGTTAGGTCATTATATAGTGTATTTAGTGCAAGCACATGGTTAATGCACACACACACACACACACACACACACACACACACACACACACACAGCCACCAATTAAGCCACACAAACACACTTTTCCATGCATGACCCCAGTGAGGCAGTGAGGTCAATGTTGGCGGGTCACAGTCCCAGTGCTCCGTCTCCTACGCACGGTACGGCACACATTTGTGTTTTCAATAATCGACCCCACCTGAATCAACTCATCTACAAATTATCGAGTGCCTCCATTACTGGTCACTGATGTGTCAGAGCAGAGAAAAATACAGACATGTGGAGTAGGATGGCCATCATTTATTCTCCGAGCCTGAAAACACCTCCACTGACTTGCTCTCATTAGATCAGTCAAAGTGTGCAGTTGTTGTTGTGCAACATTGATTTGCTTCAGTAGCTAATGTTAAAATAACTATATAGATAAGAAAGCACCGCCTACCCAAGAGCTTCCAGTATTTGTAATGCTTTGTGCCGTCACAAACCTTACGTTGGCGTTAAAACCCGACTCACAGTTTACTACACCGGAGAATAAGATGGCAAAATAGGATAGTAGTTATTTTGCGACGGAAGGCGTGCAGAAAATAATGGCCCAGTGCGACATAATAACAACAGCACATCACAAGGGTTTTATTCCTCTTACACCACAGCAGTCGCAGTAGCATTTCTGTTTATCAAAGAACGACAAGCCATACTTTACCCGTTTATAGTTACGTGTAATGTTCATGGAATGTCCACAAAGCAAGTTCGTTCCTTACATAATAATAATAATAATAATAATAATAATAATAATAATTCCTTA